>NC_071099.1:21332498-21592498 GCF_027358695.1 Spea bombifrons
TATTATTATTTGGGACTCTTTAGTCAGACATTTTAACGCCGCGTCTCTGTATCGGAGCTGTTTGGCCAGGAGACCGCTGTGTCGCTCCGCTGGGTTTTCACCTGGATCCGGAGCGGCGTCTTCTTTAAACTCGCACGGTAGTAAATAAGTCGTCGCGTGCCGCGTTTCTCCTCTTCTGGACTGCAGGTTGGCGAGATGTGCGCAGTTTGCTTTATTTTAACAGAATTCGTGGAATTCTCTTTATTTTTTGTATTTGGAAGACTCTAAAAATGAAGTCTTTTTTTTTTTTTTTTTTTTTTTATAATCGGTGTAAATGCAAGCCGTTTAGCAAGCGAATGTATAGATCAAACCTTAAAGTGTTTCTAATCACCGCTCACTGATTGTGGAAGCTAGAAGCACGTGTCTGTTTTGATCTATACGGTTGCTCTGGGTTCACATAACGTTCGGATCAAATTGTACAGAAAACAGATCCGAGAGCCGCTGTCTGCTTTCGATGTCCGCCGAGTCAGATTCCTTTAATCTCCATATTCAAGGACAGAAGCGGCGTCGCCCGAGACGGAGCCGCTCTGCGCATTTCAGTTACTCTTAGAATTTAGCTTTAAATTTAGATTTAATTCCAGATTTGATTTGATTTTTTGTTTGTAATGCGTCCGGCTGCCTATTGACAGATCTCAGCGGTCTCCTGTAAGGATGGGACGTGCGCTGCTTGTGATGAGATTTCAGAGCACTTTAAGTCGAGAGTGAACGGTCGCTGTATAAATAGCTAACGGCGGGGGCCACGGCGGACAGGTTGTTGCACTAAGCTGAGCGACTCCATTAGCTGCACAGTGTGTGATGGTCCTGGTTATACCTGATATATATATATTGTACTCGATATATATATATATAATTATACCCGATATATATATATATATAATTATACCCGATACCGCCACTTTCACACCCGTTTCAGATCCGGCTTTTAAATGTTATAACGCGGCGTCTCGCGGCCGGTGTAACGCGGGCTGTTTTTAGATCGGATGATCTGGAGTCTACTTGTTCTGTTGTTCGGTGTATTACAATAGGATGGGTGGGCTTCACTTGCGGGGTACGTACCCTACAGCCGCCTCCTGTTTGCAGTTCTGGGCCACGGGGACCGCCGGAAACGAAAAACCCTGTGCTTGCGCATGGACTCCCGGATCACCTGTGGAATGTTATGGCCTTAAAGATATCTACCTAACCCCCCCCCCCCGGTTAATATTTTTTTAGGATGCAGTTTTTTGCCTCATACGGGGCAACTTTTTACTTTATTCCAAATACTTCGGGCGCGTGGCATGCAAAGGGTTACAGAAAGTAATGAGCGATTTATGGCGAGGAAGTGGAAGTCGCCCCAAATATTCCTTCTGCGTTTCCAGAGTAGCCCTGAATCCCCGATTGGCCGCTGGGGGTCCATCGCTTTGTGTGAGTGTGAAACGGGATGAAATCAGAGGTAATCGGTGAAATTGAAGCCGCGTTCTTTCCCTGTGAGTGCGGCAGCCTTCGTGTTCAGTATTATCCGAGGTGCGAGCAGGTCACTGGGGGGCGATTTCTCGGGGGTCCGCATCGTAAGGACGTTAATTATCCAGCGAGTTACTTTGTAGCCGAGTCGCTTTTCGCCGGATTCTGCCGGGTGTTAACCTCTATCGTGCATCCAAAGTGTCGTCCTGCCTGCTGTCCAAATGTATAAATTCACTAAAGCTTTTTGGGGGTTGTTTTTGGTCGTTTTTCTTTTTTAAATAACGATTACGCACATTATTAAATCGCGTTCATGCGTCGCCGGACTGTATTTTCTATAAAATGTGTCATTTTCTATAATTCTGTATCCGGTAACAGATGGTGGTTTATATATTTCACGCGCTTCTGTGTTCACGGTGTATCAGACGATCGCCTTCTACCGGGGATGATTTTTGATAAAATAAGTTATAATTTAGCTACTTTTTGGGGACGATTGCAGAACGTTTGAGTTAAAGATGGTTTCCGTCTTCACGCGATAACGGCTCTAGTAACACCGCCTCTCACGCCACCCGTTGTAAGTAACACCAAATCTACCAAAGGATTTAATATTATTAAACGCTGAGCTTTTCTTATTTCTGTAAAAAAAATTAAATAAATGCAATATGATTTTTGCAGCATTTAAAAAAACAAAAAAAAAGTTTTGGTTTTGGAAAAAGGCTGTTGCAGAAGAGGTTTTATTTTGCAATTTTTACTGTATTTCCATTTTTCAGTCTTTAAAATTGTCTATTTTTTAATAACCCGTAAGACGCATTGAATTTTGCCGTTTTCTTTTAATCCGTCTGCCTGTGCGTTAAGTCGATGATGTATCCGGGTTCAGATTAAGTGGAAAGACCCGACGGCCGCGGGCCTGGAACTCCGTTCTTGGTTACTTGGTTTATCAGTATTTATTTTAAACCCCCGACCCCTCCGGGTTTAGAATGTAGCTTTGTACATGATATATATGTGTGTAAATATATATAAATATATAAATATTATATGAAACAACGTCTCCCGTCTCCCGTGGTCGTTTTTGTGTCCAACGTCTTAAAAACGCCGCTTGCATTCTTGACCTTTTGATCTTTTTCAGATCGGTCATTAAGAGATTTTGGACGCTTGCAGCTGATTGGATGTTAATGAGCCGAAGGAAAGGAAACTCGACACCATCGTGGAATTTTAGCATTTACTAAAAACGGAATCTCTTTCGTTACGAAGATGTTAGAAAGGGTTAAAACTCGACACGAACAGATCACGTTTTCTTGTAGAGAAATGCACAGAAAAACAACGCGCCGAGGTTTAGGGAGCCGCGCAGGCGACGCTCATCAGAGATCTTTACGTCCGATCTCAGTCTTTACTGAACGTTAGAACCAACGGGCCGACGACAAGCGCAGGAAGGTGAGTTAAGGCACGTTGTGGCGTCACCGACGCGGGGTTATTCCGTGTGGGATTTTTGGTGTTTCAGGAAGGAGGATTTGTAGATGAAGCTCTTGCCGCAGTGGGCGCAGGCGTGCGGCTTGTCCGGCCCGTGACATTTCCGATGCTTGTTGAAGCTCTTCTCGCTTACGAACCGGTTTCCGCATTGTTTACGTTTATAAGCGGAGTCTGTGCCGCAGGTCGGCTCGTCCGGCTCGTGACTCCGCAGGTGGTTGCCGAACCTCTTCTCGCTCTCCATCGGTTTTCCGCGTTCTGGACACGTATGAGCCGTTTCTTCCCCCGTGTGCGTTCTCTGATGCGTGTCAAGGCTGCGCTTGTGGCCGAACCGAACCCCGCGGTCGTCGCGTTTATACGGCCTCTTGCCGGCGTGCGTCCTCCGGTGGCCGATAAGCTGAGATCGGTAGTCGAAGTATCTGCCGCACTCGTCGCAGCGAAGGTTCGCCCTCTTCTTGCGCTCTCCCTCCGGAGGCCGGGCGAGTGGAGCTTCTTCTCTGTGCTGGCTTTCCTGATGCCTGAGGAGCCTTTTCTCGCTGCCAAACGCTTTCCCGCACGCGCTGCAGATGTAAGACGTCTCTCTGCTGTGTTTCATCTCGTGATGCTTAAGGAGTTGATGTTTGGAATTAAAGTTTCTGTCGCACTCCGTGCATCTAAGTGGAATCTCCCCGATGTGCGTCGTCTCGTGTAGAACAAGCTGCAGTTTGTCCGGGAAACGGACCTCGCATACATCGCACCAGTAAGGCTGCTCGCTCGTTTTATCCCGCGGCCCGTCGGTCACTCGTTTAGACCGTGTCCTGCTGGGACGCGGGGTTTCCTCGTCGTTGCCGACAGGTTCCTCCTTTACGATGCGTTTCTTTCCGGTGCGGCGTTTAAACGGCGATCTGCTTCCTTTCTCTGAGAAAGTGGATTCGTTGGAGGAGCCTCTGTCCTCCGGGTTCCGGGGTGAGGCGTTTCTGTAATCATCCTCATCCCAGTCTGAGGAGCGGGAAGTCACCTCGGTCTCTTCGGCCAAGTCGTCGGTGGCTCCTGTAGGGAAAGATTGACAAAGCGGTGAAGAGATAAGGCTTCCAACTATTGCTCATCTCACTTATTAGTTCTTGGAAACAGAACTTGTGGAGAAGACATCATAGAACTGCCTGGAAGAGGCTGATGTATCAATCACTTCAAGGCCCTCGTTACTGATCAGTGACCGGCAGAGTTTTACTTTACCTGAGGTCCAGGTGTCCGGCATGTCCCAGGTATTCTCGGACGCCGGTTCCTCCATTATCACGTCCTCGTATTGATCCTTGTGCTTCTCTATATATTCCCACTCCTCGCTGGAAAAATAGACGGCGACGTCCCCGTATCGCGCAGGCACCTGAAACGTTTAAATCCGGCTCAGCTCCAATTGTAACAAGGATCTCGCCAGAACGTTCGTCGTACCGAGAACATGAGATCCAATAACGTATTAAATGCCGGGATTCCCAAGCGGTGACCCACCGAGAAAAATCCCAACCGGTACAGACCTGCTAACATCTCACGGTGTCCTACATAAAAGATCTTCAAAGGATAGCAGAAGCATAAGATCTTTCTCCCTCCAAATGCATCAAGCCCATTGCCTTAGCCCATAAAGGACGGGTTATTCACCTGATCAGGCTGCGTGGCGCTGGGATGGGATCTCTTTCTCACGACGTGTAGTTCCTGGATGAGAGAACCAATCAGAACTCGCAGAGAGGCTTGGTTACAAAAGCTCTAACGGGGCGGACTGCGGGGATGGGTCGGCACGTTTCTAGAAGTGTTCTAGATCAACAACTACTTGGGTTTGCGGGATCCTGAACCGTGTTCCAGCCTCGCTCCTAAACCCATATAGGTCGCCATAAATACAGAGCGTTTTATCTTCGCATTAACCCTTTATTATTTATAACGGAGCGGGATCGATAAGTTGGCATTGATTTCAGTTACTTTTGTATCTGCTGACGTCGACTCAACCGCACGGAAGGCAGGAAAGCAGGAAAGCAGCACCGTGGAGTTGGTCAGAAAAGTTTAAAAAGGACTTGGTTAAAATAATAAATCTTAATACATTTTTAAGCTTAATAATTGAAGTTGATCAATCTATAGAGTCAGCAGTGCTGGGCAACTCACTGCTCCGGTTACATCAGCATCTCGAGGGCACCGTGGACTTTAGTGAGCCACGTAAACCACGCTTTAAGTGACCGAGGTTATGGCCGCTCACCTCCCCTGTCAGCAGGTAGATGATCTCCAGGGCTTGATTTAAGATCATCTTTGTCTTGAGTTTGTCCTCGGTGTTCCTGACCGCGTGGCTCAGATGCTGCATGAGCGAGACCTGCAGAGAAGTAACAGTAAAGCTCAGAATTAACCCTCGGCATCCAGGAGACCAAAGACCAATAAACAGCCGACGCTGCCTGTCCTGATTTTCTTTGTGCCCCTGGATCAGCAAGTTCCGCGCAGGATCAGCAAAAAAACCAGGTATAAAACTCACCAGAACTTTTTCAAGCGCCAAAAATATTGCGTAATTCTTGAGCGCGTGAATCCCGGGCTTCAGAAACTTGCCGGGGTGGAAAGCTTTCTCCTGGTCTGTTTGGTGGGAATTTACCCAGTTCCCCAGATGGGTTTCCTCCGGTTGGGCCGTCCCTGCCTCTCGGTTTGACCACTTGGACTGGAGGTTACGGGGTCTCCCGGCCATCAAAGAACTCGCCTGATAAAGATGGTCGTGTTGGATCTTCCAAGGCTCGCCGTCGAAATTCAGTTCGAACTCCGGCCACTGGACCCCCTTCTCCGCTGTGAAAGCGCTCGGCTCCGTGGACGTGGAGGAGTCCAGCATTAGGAAGAACGTGGAGGTGGCGGCATCTTTAGTGGCGACGGGTTTGGTAAGCGTGCTGGCGTGTCGGACTCTAAAGTAGGGATCAATGCGTGTGCCCACGTTTCGAACCCCGTAGTGGGGGTCAGTGCGTGTGCCAAAATGTCTAACTTTATGATAAATATCTGTGCGCGTGCTGATGTCTCTTGTGGTTATGACCGGGGTGGATGTTGATGCATCGACGTAACGCGCGTCAGAGGATTTCTTCTGTTTGGCTTTGGGTCTACGTGGCGTTGAAACCCCTGCCTGAAGCGCTGTAGGCTGTGGAATGGGCGGCGGGTGACTCCGGGGAAGAGACGGAGGGCCAGCCTGCGAAAGGGATGGTGGGTGAGGATGTGGAAGAGGTGGTGGTCCGGTCTGAGGAAGGGATGGTGGGTGGGTATGTGGAAGAGGTGGTGGTCCGGTCTGAGGAAGGGACGGTGGGTGAGGATGTGGAAGAGGTGGTGGTCCGGTCTGAGGAAGGGATGGTGGTCCGGTATGAGGAAGGGACGGTGGGTGAGGATGTGGAAGAGGTGGTGGTCCGGTCTGAGGAAGGGACGGTGGGCGAGGATGTGGAAGAGGTGGTGGTCCGGTCTGAGGAAGGGGTGGCTTACAATCCACTTCAACCGGTTCTTCCTTAATAGGGAAAATGGTTGGGACAGCGTCAGTCCTGAGGACGCGTTTATTGCCCTGAATGACGTAACATTCTGCAGCGAAATGGGAAGAACAGATGCGGAAACTATCGTTTTTTTTCCCGTCCAGGATGCGCCGGGTGAAGGCTTCCGGGTCTCCGAAGTCCTGGCCCGTTTTCCGCAGCCACTGTTTAATCCTCAGCATGTTGTTTGGAAATCCATGCAGCGCTACCCCAGGTGGAACCGTCTTACACCCGGCGCCGTTTAGGCAGCCGGCGACGATGCATCGCGGCTGCGCTTCTCCCTGCAAACACAACAGTTCGAGGATTAGTGGCGGTACCAGCCAGGCGGTCATTTTACCACCGTGCCAAGCGGCGCAACCAGAAACAAGATGGCGGTGGATTTAAAAACTAAATTCATGATTTACTCCGGGCTTACGAGTTAGAAACCGTTGAGATGTTAAATGTCACTGCAGACTCGCGATTTAGGGAATAAACCCAGAAATCGCTTAGGACACACGTCGGTGGGAATAGTTATTTTCTTTGGTTACCGACGGACAGTTTAGACAACGTGCCCCACCTGGTTTTCCTCTCGTACTGCCCGGGGTGAGCTGTCCTCCGGCGCACCCAACGAAGAAATCCTAACTGGGAAAATGGTGGGCACGGCGTCCGGCCGCAGAACCCGCTTGGTGCCTTGGATGAAGTAACATCCCGGCTCGAAGTGGGCAGAGCAGAGCCGAAAAGTATCGGACTTTTTACAATCCAGAACGCGCCGCGCGAAGGCGTCCAGGTCGCCGTGATCCTGGCCGGTCTGCACCAACCACTGCTTTATCCGGCTGAGATTGCTGGGAAAGGAGTGGAGAGCAACCCCCAGCAGCTGGGACCTCCGGCTTTGTGAATAGAGGCAGCCCCTCACGATGCAGCTCAGGGGGGCGTCGGGAGCCATCCTGCAGGGAAACAGAGACCAGGGTCAAGGGTCGCCGATATCCAGCCAGATCATCCCATCGCCATGGAAATCAACACTGCGACGCCCCGCGGTGAGAGTTTGTAAAACGAAGGAAATGAATTACCCGCCGCTGGACTGCATCATGGCGGAGATTCCTGCGAGAACAGAACATAAAAGCCGTTACGTAAAGAAGGTGAATGGAGAGTAGTGGGAGGAGCTTCCAAAATGTATTTTAAATAAGGAAGATTAATGGGAGGGGCTTACTAATATTCATTAAAATAGAGGTGAACGGAAGGTGGGAAGGGTGTCTTAATTTGAATGGAGATGAATGGGAGGGGCTTCCAAATATGTATTTAAATTAACGTGAATGGGAGGGGCTTCCTTAAATTGGAATGAAAGCGAAGATGTTTAAGCTTTTATTGCGCGGCGTCCACGGAACGAATGCTCATTTTATACAAACAGATTATCAGCCCCCGCGCACCTTGGAAACGCTCCGGGTCCACAGGCCGGATCAGTAAAGGGGTCTCCGGGTCCCAGATGCCGGATCAGTAAAGGGGTCTCCGGGTCCACAGGCCCGATCAGTAAAGGGGTCTCCGGGTCCCAGATGCCGGATCAGTAAAGGGGTCTCCGGGTCCACAGGCCGGATCAGTAAAGGGGTCTCCGGGTCCCAGATGCCGGGTCAGTAAAGGGGTCTCCGTTACCCAGACGCCGGATCAGTAAAGGGGTCTCCGGATCTAAATGAGGAGACGACATACATATAATAAATAAGTCAGTCCGATGACAGCCATTCTATCCAATCCCAGCTTCAGCACTAAATTCATTTATTTAAAGTATTTGTTGTTTTTAAACGTTTCAGGGATATTTTGTTAAAGAGGAGCTGGCGATACCCAAATATAATCCCCAAAGTCTGTCCCCGAACCAATCAACAACAATCAGAGACAGGACAGGGCAGGAATAACCGCAGAAAACAAGGAGTTAAAAACGCGATTTAGGTTTAGACGGCTGAGCCCAGCGTATAAAAATAAAGTCCTTCAATTACTGATTTTTACAGAAACGAGGGGTGCCTGCATAAAAATAAGCAATCCAACTCCCAGGACTCTAATCCAAACAATCACACTCGGCGTGCGCTTCTGTGAGAGCGAGTGAAGACTCTGAATGGATCTTAGAATAAATCACTGCCACGGCAGAAGCTCATTGCAGCCATCGCAGTAGAATCAGAAGAGTTCTTTAGTTTAGTAAACGTTCTTACAATGTTTATAATTCCGAAATAAATAAACAAATCAGCGGATTTAACAACATTCTAAAGAAAATGGTTGTCGAGTGCAGACGGACGCCGCCGTGGGAGCCACACACCGGGGGGCCGACCGAAGTGTAAGCACAAATATATTGCTAAAACCACCGAAAAAGTCACACAATAAACACCACAGGACCCAAAACACACAACTAGACCACAAGCGGCTACTTCCTACCTACTTCTGTCAGCACTAAATTACCCCCAATACCCCCCATATCCCCCAAGGGAGGGCATCATCCCCAGAAGCACAGGCAGAAACAAGTGAGGACCCTTTAATGCACCATCTCCCCCATGCTGCCGGTACAGGGCATCAGAGCACTGGGGAGGGTATAAAGGACTCTCTAAACGAATCTATTACCCCACAGCTCCCCCGACAATGCCCCCAGACACTTAGAAGTCCCGCCCACCCCAGTTACAGGCTGCAGACAGGTAGCTGCCCTCCTGCCCCGCCCCTCACACGGTGTTATATGGACTCAACGCTCACCAGCCCCGGGTCACCCAGCGACAGCCCATCCGCGCAGCAGCTTCCTGCAGCCAGGGGGCGGAGCTCTCAGTACCAAACATGGCGCCGCGCAGTCACACAAAGGCGGGGCCGGAAGCAGGCTGTACCCAAGGGGTGGGGGGTTTACAAGCAGGATTCCCGAGCCTCTGACTGTCCCCCCCTCCCGGGCTTCCACAGGGCAGGAACTGGGTTGAGTGGATGAGAGTGGAGCCTGGTTAATGGACCCCCTCAAGTGAGAGCTGGGGGCCCTTTGTGAGTACGGGGGGGGGTGTAGTCCCTCAGCACTGCTCTGTCCAGAGATAAACATAGAGATGGTTTTGCTGCATGGAGGGTTGGGGCCGTTTGTGAATCTTTAGATCTTGGAATCCACCGGAATCGCCCCGATAACGTTGTGTAATTTCTGCTAGCTGTGAGTGCGTTTTTACCTGGAGACGCTTTGATGCTGAGATCCGATAATGTACTCAAATCCTGCCGAGAATCGTATAAAACCCGGACCCTGCTGGCAGATCGGCCCCCGGCGGCCCCCGGCTAGTCACCCGTTTCTCCCGCTATAAAGACTGAAACCCTAATCAGTCGTTGGTCTCGTCTTAGATTCAGTAGCCGTATGTCTATCCCACGCATGTTTAATACCGTCATTGTATTACCCTCTACCACCTCTACTGGGAGGCTGTTCCGCTTATCTACCACTCTCTCAGTAAAGTTAAACTTCCTTCCGTTCCATCTCAGCCTCTGACCCTCCAGTGTTAGATTCCGGTCTCTTGTTCTAATTTTCTCCTCCATTGGAATAAACTCCCTCCTCTCTTTATTAAACTCTCTCCCCATTCTCTTTTTTTCTCCCCCAAGCCGGACATATTAAAATCACAATTTCTGGTTTGATATATAAAGATGAGAAAGTAGCTGTATGGCTAGGGTAGGTGGGTAGGTGGGTAGTCCCGCCCCAAACACACCTCCTTTTGAGCCCCTGACCGCACCTCTAAACCGGTTCCCACAATAAAGATGTCCTCACTTGCACACCAGAAACGTTTAGGGTGCAGCTTACATTTATTACAGACCCCGTACACCCGTTATCCCCCAACACCCTGTGAACCCCAGGAGAGCTGGATAGTCTTTGAAAATACAGAGCGTAGAAGGTGTAGTGGGTACAGGGCACGGTTTCCCAGCAGAGGCAGGTTACACGCGCTGCATCCGGACCGCCATCAGATGCAAACTTTACGAGTTCATATTTTGGATAATTACGCACCAAGTATGTATTTTGGGGAGATTGTTTTATTTTTGGCCGGATGTTGGTGTTTACTTTTTAAAAAGCACATTCTTTGTCCTGATCCCCTCCCCCTATGACCGCCCACAAGCCATAACTCCGCCCTTTCCAACTTTTAAAAACTTTCTCTCTCCCCTTCCTTAGACTCTCTCCCCGCCAATCCGAAACCGAGCGATTACCCCGACAGGCATTCCGAGCGCCAAGAAGAGAGCCGCTGTCGGTAACTAAGCAGTTAACTCTCTGTCTCTAGTGTTTGAAGGATCCATAAAGGGTTAACCCTCAGCTTTCTAACCGCTTTACTGTCCCTTTAAGGTAGGAGCGAGCCGGGCGAGTTGTGTTGTGTTGAGTTGTGTAGCGGTTGGGCGGAGAGTTGGTTGAGTTGTGTAGCGTTTGGGAGGCGAGTTGTGTTGTGTAGCGTCTGGGAGGCGAGTTGTGTTGTGTAGCGGTTGGGCGGAGAGTTGGTTGTGTTGTGTAGCGGTTGGGCGGAGAGTTGGTTGTGTTGTGTAGCGTCTGGGAGGCGAGTTGAGTTGTGTAGCGTCTGGGAGGCGAGTTGTGTTGTGTAGCGTCTGGGAGGCGAGTTGTGTTGTGTAGCGGTTGGGCGGAGAGTTGGTTGAGTTGTGTAGCGTTTGGGAGGCGAGTTGTGTTGTGTAGCGTCTGGGAGGCGAGTTGTGTTGTGTTGTGTAGCGGTTGGGCGGAGAGTTGGTTGTGTTGTGTAGCGTCTGGGAGGCGAGTTGAGTTGTGTAGCGTCTGGGAGGCGAGTTGAGTTGTGTAGCGTCTGGGAGGCGAGTTGAGTTGTGTAGCGTCTGGGAGGCGAGTTGAGTTGTGTAGCGTCTGGGAGGCGAGTTGAGTTGTGTAGCGGTTGGGCGGAGAGTTGGTTGAGTTGTGTAGCGTCTGGGAGGCGAGTTGTGTTGAGTTGTGTAGCGTTTGGGAGGCGAGTTGAGTTGTGTAGCGTCTGGGAGGCGAGTTGTGTTGAGTTGTGTAGCGTCTGGGAGGCGAGTTGAGTTGTGTAGCGTCTGGGAGGCGAGTTGAGTTGTGTAGCGTCGGGGAGGCGAGTTGTGTTGTGTAGCGTCGGGGAGGCGAGTTGTGTTGAGTTGTGTAGCGTCTGGGAGGCGAGTTGAGTTGTGTAGCGTCTGGGAGGCGAGTTGAGTTGTGTAGCGTCTGGGAGGCGAGTTGAGTTGTGTAGCGTCGGGGAGGCGAGTTGTGTTGTGTAGCGTCTAGGAGGCAAGTTGTGTTGAGTTGTGTAGCGTTTGGGAGGCGAGTTGAGTTGTGTAGTGTCTGGGAGGCGAGTTGTGTTGTGTAGCGTTTGGGAGGCGAGTTGTGTTGAGTTGTGTAGCGTTTGGGAGGCGAGTTGTGTTGAGTTGCGTTGCGTTTATCTACGTTTCTGAACATCGTTTACCGCTCTGGATACAACGTAACGCTTCATGTCGCAGATATTTATATCCCTGTATTAACTCTCTACGCGCTAAAGCGCTGTCTGATTGCTTCTGCCTGCTGACGCTCGTTAGTCGCTTGAATTTGGTTTTCTCGTTTTCTTCGCTATATCTGTGAAATAATTCCCGTAGAAGGTGCATTAAACGATCACGGGACCCCGCGCTAAACACGGGACCCCGCGCTGAAACGTCCCCTGCGTGTACCATGCGAGCTTTCAGCTTCACTTCCTGTTTTCCGGGGCTGCATAATTATCCTCCCCCTTCTTGTTAATTTATTCCTCCCCTTCGCTGGAAGCGGATTGGTTCTGGTGGTCCCTTTGTATAGGAAAAAGTTAAAGGACTTAAGGAAACGAGTTGCTGCGGCTGCCGGGTAACTGATCTCCCCTCCGTTTAGGTAACGTAGCCCTTTACGATTAACCTCTTCCTAACTGTGATGTGCCGTCTGGGATGTGACAGCGCGCCCCCCGCCCCTTTTGCCCCAGTAAGGGGTATTTCTGTGCTGGGGCAGGAGATCGCAGGTTGTAGGGAGCGGCGGTGAGACGGGGTTCTGTTACATTAAATGGAATTTAAATACAGAAAGTTTAAATGCCCCCTCCAGTGACATCACCTGCCCCCCTTTAAAAGAATAAACGCCGTATCAAAATTCCCTTTCCTGCCCAGAAGAACAGGGGAGACGGGTCTTACCTGCCCCTGGGCTTGTTTTCCACCCCTTTCTACCCCTCCACACCGTTTCTCATTCTTCGTACCCATTGCCCCCCCCCCGGGTAATTTTAAGGTACGATCCGTGTTCAACGACCATATATCTGTATTGTTTTGGTCGCCGTGGTAACAGTCGAACGCCTTTGTCTCTTTCTAGGTTTAAGAAATGCCCGGCTGCATCGTCAGCGGCTGCCCAAACTTCTCGAGCTGTAAAGACGACGCGCCGCTGCACGCCTTCCCCAGGAACTTGGATTTAATTAAAACATGGCTCCTGCAGACCGGCCAGGACTTCGGGGACCTCGACCAGTTCGCGCAGGCGCTCTTCGACGGGAAGATCGTTTCGTTCCTCATCTGCTCGAAGCATTTTGCCCCGGAATGCTACAAAAAGTTTGAGTCGTACAAGATGCTGTCGCAGAACGCCATCCCCACCATCTTCCCGAGTCAGAAGAGGCCCGGAGCCGTTCGGCCCCTCGTACTCGGGAACCTCCGGGTCAATGCGTGGACGAACCCGCTCTATGGCTACCAAAGCCCGAGTGTCGCGGGTTTACCGATTATACAGACTGCCGCCGCCACTCCCACCATCCTCATCCAGACAAATGGAATTGGAAACCCCTTTTATGGATGCCCCGGCATCAACGTCACCAACCCGGTCGTGTTCCAGGGCGATGCCGCCGCTCCCGTGGCGCCTGCTAAGACTGACCTGACCGATTCTATCGACCCCATGCGTGACAAAAACGGCACCGCCGCGCCTTCTCGGACCCCCGACGGTAAAATGGTTGACAAAGCCACACAGTGGCCCGAGCGCAACGTAGGTGGGGAGCCGCGGGAAACGGCCGGCGACTGTTACTGCGACTTCCTGGGCATAAAATACGGCTCCCCGAAGACCGCGCTCTCCGGCCTGCTAGCCAAAGCCTCCTCTGAGGGCCACTCGGAAGACGAGTTTACGGAGGATGAACTGGTGAGTTAATCCTCGGAATTAGAAAACATGGAACAAATTGAAGACTTTACCAAAAATGCATTTTTTTTTTTTTCTTTTTTGGGAACCCCCCGTTCTTCCAGGTCTCCATCCTGCGATATCTCACAAGCCTAATGAAGACGGACGCGGTCAGGAAGATGAACAAATCCAGGATTTTGAGCGAAGCCCTTGAGGTTGTGTCTCAGCTGACCGGTGAGGTGAGTTTCGGCGGGTCTGCGCGGCGCGTGTCAGGCCCAGTAGACAGTTTATTGTAAATATGTGTGTAGTAGATACATGGACTGGTTATCCATTCAGCCAGAGATGCGGTGTAAACCCAATGAACCTAAACCATGACCAGATGGCACTGTTTTGACCCCGCAAAGAACCTGCAAAGGCCGCGTTACAGTCGTGGTGCTGAGGGAGCTGGCGAGGTGCGCTGTGCTGGACCAAGCTGGGTGCGTGCCTGCGCGTTTCTCTGTACCGCAGCCTTTATAGTGTGTAAGCGTGAGTGCGCGTGTGTAAGCGTGAGTGCACGCGTGTGAGTGCGCGGTGGATCTTGCTACACGTCTGCCGCTTGCTGTGTTTCAGGTGGCAGTGAGATCGGGGGACGTCGCTGTCTTCTTCTCCGCAGCGGAGTGGCCGTATGTAGAAGAACACCGAGCGATGTTCCCAGACGTGGAGCCCAAAGCGCTTCCTGTCTGTAAACGGGAAGATCGGGAGAGCCGGAGCCGGGGTAATCGCGTGACGCTGCTTCTTTCATGCCTCGTATTTCAATCCCGCGGATCCCCTTTAATTTTAGGGTGATAAACGAGTTAATTGGGTTTTTTTCTTCGGTATTTTCTTACTAAGCTGGACGGACGAGGATTTTAGTGCAGATTCTCCGTCGCTCTTTTTATCGAGCCGCTTTGGCTCTGGTCCTGAGGACTTTAGACCAAGTTTTTGCCCCCATAGGCCTGCCGAGGGGCAGAACAAGGGTCCAGGAAAAAGGTCTGGAGCGTGGTTTTAGATTCTTGGCTTGGATAGTATGTGGCACCCGGCGGCCCCCGTACCTTTGGGTTTTTCATAGTTTTTTCCGGTGATGTTTTTTTGTTTATAGCCGATATGACGGCCGGTAAAATGGGTTTCGTGTATTGGATATATTCCAGAATCCAGGTGGGGAGTCGAGGAGCGCTGGAGCTCAGGTAATCGGTGATCACAACAGATTCTGTAGATCTGGCTCCGTTTATTCATCAGCCATCTCTTTTCTCCGGTGATTAACGTTTAACGGCCGTTATTTTGGGCGTAGAAGATCTTTTCTCTCCGGTGTAATTTGTGCCCTGATTCTCCAGCGAGGTGTTAGAGGATCCGGCCAGTTGATTTATTTATTTTTTTGTTAATCAGATGAGTCTCCAGTGTCCGACGACTGGAATACGTGGCGAGGATCGCGTTCGCCCAGCGGGAGAGATGACGGCACCGCTAATGGATTTATCCGGCCCCTGGAAAACGACGTGAAAAGTGAATTATCTGCTGAGTCCTCCTGGTCTGATAACGGAAATGGTGCCTGTCCTACGGGGTCCTCGTCCGTAAGCGGTGCGACTGCGAGCAGCGACAACGGGGCTCCTGCTAGAAACGCGGGACAAACTCATCCAGACGTCGGAAACGCCGGAGAAACCCGGAGCGGCGAGAAGCAGGGGCCCGGCGATGAGCGCCAGGAACAGACTTCCCGCGGCTGCTATCTCAAGGAACACAATGGGAACGGTGCGGCCGAGCGGCTCCCCGGGCGTTACGAGCGTGGGGGAAGCTGTAGTTCCCGGCCGGGTCTTATTAAACATCGCGCACAACGCGTGGAGGAGAAACGCGTCGCCTGTTCTTCATACTGGGCCCGATACGAGTACAGAAATCACACGGGCGAGAAGTCTTACCGGTGCGATGACTGCGGCTTGTCCTTTCCCCGTAAATCCAGCCTCGTCGTGCATCGGAGGAAACACGGAGTGCGGAGCGCGTTTCGGTGCCGGAAATGCGGAGAAACCTTTGAGAGCAGATCGGAGATTTACAAACACCGCAGGACGCACGCGGCGCCGCTCCAGTGTCTCCAGTGCGGTAAAAGCTTTGTTTATAAATCGGCGTTCGTTAAACACACGGGGAAATACTGTGAATAAACACCGCGTTCCTCCGTGTTACCGCCGATACATTGTAACCGGGTGAGAACAGGCGTAACGACCGCCCCAGCCGGAGACTTGAGTGGTGTGCGGTGCTTATGTTTTTGTTATTTTTGAAAACAATGCATTTTGAGCCCGCACATGTACGAGCTTTGTCATTAAGGGGTTAACTTGTTATCAATGTATAAGAGAATGTTTCACTTTATGTTTTTGTGATGCTTTTAACTTTGTTTCTTTCGTTGGGAAGTTTCTCGCATTGCGTGGTCCCTCTTGTAGAGGTTTTTGTGAATTACACTTGGCCGTTGACTGTAACATTTTGGGCTGGAAGTTTATAATTTGAACGGTAAAAAGTTTTATGGAATCCGTATGTCCTGCCTGCTCTGTGCCCGCCGCGTTCCACTTTATCTCTGACCTCAGAGAATGTTATGTCTTTCTGAAGAGCGCTCGCTATTCAAAGCCACGTGACCCAACCTGTTTCATCAATTTGATATTAAACACCGATCGGCCGTAACATTCTGAGCAGTGACTATATGGCCATTACTGACGAGAAGTGGGTAAAGCAGCCATAAAAAAAACAAAAAAAAACCCCAAAGGCTAGAGCGTGTTCCTAGAGGTACCGTGCGGGGCGGTATTAGTCCCGGACGTGAGATAATATTTTGTGGATAGGGGCTGGTTGGGGGTCGCTCACGTTTTTTAGTTCTTGCTCTGGTGCTTAAAGAGCTCAGATAGGCAACGTCTATAAAAAATATCCCACGAGGATCCTTCAGGTAAAATACGTTTGCAGTTAGGGCAGTAAAGATATGGAATTTACTGCCAGATTGCGCTGCCCTGATGCATGGAAATATTTTGAGCCAAAGCTGGCAAGCGCTAGAGATTGTTTCCAGCCGCGCAGGTCCCTCTGTAACGCTATTATCACGGATGTCTCAGGCCGAGGGGGTGATTTAAACCCTGAGATGGGGGCGATCCTCATCTAATTAAAGCTATGTCTTAACTTGAAGAATTTCGGCTTCGCGCCCTTCCATGAACGCCTGGATCTCCGGCATTGCTGGGGTTTTTTTTGTTTGTTTTTTTGGGATGATGGGACGGCCACCGGAAGATACTCCGGCTCCTGGACCCGATCTGCTGCTGGAGCGGTATTTTTTAGTGAGATCAGGATTGTTTTGGTTATAATGTAACAATGAAATAATGAAGGATAATGGACAGGTTACAATGTATCGTAACATTAGAGCGACAGCAGATGGAGCCAAAGTGTATTGATGATTTGGGAGCGAGGCAGGGCGAGGCGCAGCAGTTTATGTCTGTGGGGCTGGGATTCGGCGCTGTGGATTCTGTCCGTGTCCGTTTGTGCCGCTGCCGGCTCGACTGACGCTGCGTGGGGTAACGGCCTCTTACAGGAAGCAAAATGTCAGCTGGAATCGCCTCGTGGAAGTTATTTTTGGTAAGTAGGAAAATTCCGGCTGAGAATCCAAGGGCGAATCCGCAAAAGATTTTCTAAAGTTTTACAAAAGAAAAGCCCGGTTTCTGCGCGAGGGAGTGAAGTCAACTCAAAAAGTGTACTGCAAATCTCAGCATGCTAAGCCAGACTTTGAATATTGTCGCTCTCCTGTAGGCCTGGAGGGGAAGGGCTTGGGTTTAACCCTTTGTTTTGCCAGGATCCTGAACTAAGAGAGGCCGAGCGACTGGGACCTGCGCCATGTCCACCGTTATCCAGGGGTCTCAAGAAGGAAGAAATGGAACTAAAGAACCTTGACCTTTTCACTAAAAGTAAAACTACTTGAATATGAGGGGTCATTAAGACTGGGCCATTCTATCGCCCCCTACAGGCAGTATGATAAGGAGTCGGGGGGGGTATCCAGTAGATCAGGGCTCAGATAACAGAGCGAGAACCGCTCAATGTTTTCAAAAACATATTTTGATCTGGTTCTAGGAATAAGAATATTTGGTGAGAGACTCCCTTCAATCGCCTAGAAGGACTCTCTGACTCATTAGGGTCTATGGGGAAAGGGACTTCATTAGCATTTGCTGTAACTCTTGTTACCATGTTACTCTTTCTCACGCAGCCGTGTTTCCTTGCTTCTTCTTATTAGATCTCCTGGTCGCTATCGCGCTGCCGTCAGTTTCGGGGGCAGTAAGTCAGGTAAGGGGTGTCTATCGTGTGTATTAAAATGATGCGTCTGTAATCTCTGTATATGATGGGCTTTACGCGCAGCCTATTGACGTGGTGGCCATCTCTCATCATCTCCGTGTTAACCTCCGGCTCATCTTACCCTCTGATTAGAGCTTTCACCTCGGCCGCGCACATCACCCGCAGGACTGCCTCTTTACACTTTGCTCACATATCACGTTACGCCAGCAGGGTTCTTCCGGGGTTAATGTGAAATGTATCCTTTTTTGGTAAGAGCGCTCCCTTCACGCGCTGCCGTTATCTGCGTGTCACTGTACCCGTAACATATAGATCTCCAGGAAGCTTGTTTATTACAATAAGGCTGTTACATTAACTCGGGGGTTACTTTGTTACCAGTAAATTATTCACAGACGGGGAATTCCTTCAGCTGGGCTAAGATGCAGGTAGAGATACGAAAGAAAGAGGGAACCTTTCAGCGATGAGCTGCTGCTGTGGTTTGGGATATCGGTGGGTCTGGCGGCTTTAGGTTTGGGTAGGAAGGGTTTAACGCGACGATATAAAGGGTACCCGGTCCGGGTGTAAATTTATCACAATGTAAACGTAACTCACATTTGTTGGATGTTTTTGTAGGAGGGGAGAAGTAAGCGAAGCTATGGGGGCCTGCGCCCAAAAACAGCAGCCATGCTTCACCTTCGGAGTGATCGCTGACGTTCAGTTTGCTGACCGCCCGGACAGTTTCAGCCGCTGGAACGCTATGAGGTATTACAGACAAAGCTGCCTGCACCTCCGGAATGCCATTGATGAATGGAACAAGGAAGATATCCCAGCCTCGTTTGTCTTTCAATTGGGAGATATCATCGACGGCTCCAACAGACGCCTGCGTAAATCTCAACAGGCTCTGGAGATAATTCTTAAAGAGTTTGAACGTTTAAAGGCCCCCGTCCACCACGTTTTGGGAAACCACGAGCTTGACAACTTTGACCGGCAGTATTTATGGGAATCTGCTCTGAACACCATCTGGATGTCTGATAAGACGCACGACGGACCCAGCATGCGCGGCGTGGAAAACACAGACTGCGCCAGTTACTACGCCTACTCGTTCAGCCCTTACCCCAACTTCCGCTGCGTTGTAGTTGACAGCTACGACCTGAGTTTTTATCGCCAAGACGAGTCTAATCCCAAATACCAAGAAACGACGGCCTTCCTGGAAAGAAACCAAAACGCGGAACCGGGAGACGCTAAAAGTGAGTGCCGGGGGTAGAAAAACGTCTTCTCGCCGTTACCAAAATGTTCTTTTCGTTATGGGTGGCTCTGTAGGTTTTCGATGTGTGAGAAGCCTTCCTCAATGATTCGGTCCATCACACGCAGGTTGGGATAGGGGGGCTTCAGACGCCTCTGTCTGCAGTCTGTGGGGCTACGGGCCGCGTTCACTCATTTATACTTTAAACAAACTAGTGATTTGTACAAAGCTTTTATTATCTGCGTTCTTGAGCACGGTTCATTATCCACTCCATGTTCTTATCTTCCGTAGAAAGGGTTAAACTGCCGCTGATGGAGTTTAATGGCGGGTTCAGCAGAAGTCAGCTGTCCTGGCTCGATGAAGTCCTTACGTTCTCCGATAAGCGCAAAGAAAGAGTGATCGTAGCTGGTAAGACGGGTGGGCGCTGGGAAGGCGGGCGCTGGTAAGACAGACGGGCGCTGGTAAGACGGGTGGGCGCTGAGAAGACAGGCGCTTGTAAGACGGGTGGGCGCTGAGAAGACGCGTGTATATCGGCACCGAGCGATGCTTTGGCAGGGAAGTAGGAGTTAATTCAGCGATCGTCTGGCCGTCTCGTTACAGGTCATAACCCCATCCACCCCAGAGCCGCCCTCGTCACGTGCTTGGCGTGGAACGCGCTGGAAATGCTCGACCTCCTCCATTCCCATCCCAGCGTCGTGTGTTACATCGCGGGACACGACCACAACGGCGGATACCACGAGGACTCCCGCGGCATACACCACGTCACCATGGAAGGGGTAATAGAGTCGCCCGCCGGCACCAACGCTTTCGCCACAGCCTGCGCGTACGACGACAGATTAATCCTACAGGGGAGAGGCCGGGTTCAGAGCAGAGTTCTGCGTTATCGCAAATAATCATCACAAGTAATCATCGCAAGTAATCACGTCTCTTACAATAAATCTCTACGTTTCCGGCCGGGAGGAAAAAAAGCTATTTCCGCATTTACGATGGGAATTGGACAGTAAGACGCGCATCTATTATTATATATAAGTTATACCAGCAAAGCTTTAGTAGATCTTGAATGTAAAACGATAATTATTTTATTCCATCAGAAAAGCGCATTAAGCCTTGTGCTACCGCTTAACGCGGGGTTTATAGACGGGCAGGGCTGTCACGTTGTAACAGAAGCAGATCCGTGTTCTCTGGCGTCCGAATCCAGAGGCACAATGGAGAAGGATTACACCAAGAAGAATGGTTAGTGGCCCCTGGGTGCAATTACCCCCCCTCGCCCCCCAGGATCTAAAACGTGACCGGCAGGCAGCTGTATATATTATATATATTATAGATCAGGTAGGATGGCGTTAGGACAGCAGACGAGCTGCTGAGATTTCTGAATTTCAGGTTTTTTTGGCAGTCGGTTCGCGCCGATCCCAGCTCAGACCAGGCAAGCGTTTCTTTCCAGGTCGCGGCGAGGAAACGCGGAGCTTCAGCAGACGCTTAGATCACGGTTTTGCAATGCTGCGGCCACGACGTCCTCATCTCTTTGTTGATATAAATGTAAAGCCAGATCAGGAACGGGAATACGGAGACGGAAACCGCGATAAAGAGCCTGAATCCGCCGACGATTTGCCTGCAAGAAACAAAGTAACACTTTAATTATTGTATACAACCACAAGTGGGGTCCTGTATGCGTCATAATTAACCACGGATTATGGAGAAAAAATATAATATTATAATATTAAAAATGATTTATTATCTAATATGTTTAATACATATATAAAATATTACAAACAATAGGTTTAATAATCAGACACACCTGCTAATTACTGAACATATATCAACAAGAACAAAGAACTTTTATATTATATATATATAATATATTTAAAGATGTAGCGTACAAATAAGGGGTGAGAATAATATGGAATCTGTACGATGTAATAAATAAAGAGCCCTTTGAAGACGTACTTATGGGTTTTCCGGCACAGCAGCAGCCATAGCGCGATGATCCCGAGCCCGGATAATTCTCTAGGAAGAACGATCAGGTTTGTAAACGGGGTGAAAGAAGGTTTTATTTATTATTTTAATTAGAAAAGGCGAGAGGAATGCATTGGAAATGTCCGTGCTACGTCATATGTGATGTAATAATTAGAATATAAAGGCTTCTCGAGTCTCACCTGCCCTCCTCTTCGTGTAAAATGCTTTCCCTGCTATCCATAAACAGCTTTCCGAGTAGATAGACGGCGCCGGTCAGGCAGACGGCGCAGTGCAGGTCCGCCAGCGCTCTCCATACGCCGTGACCTTGGTGAACGGATAACGCGGAGTTAAAAGCAGGTCTGCAGACGGAGGTCCAACTTTCACCACCTCGACCGGCACCGAATATCACATTCATTTTCCTTCTACGCCCATTAGAGCGGGGACGGCCGGTAGCTTGGGTGATCCATGTAAACTGCCCTCCCTGTGCACAAAGAGGGGGTTTGGGGGGGGTATCTGGAATGCCGCCATTGGGTCCCATCATTGAGCATTTACCAAAGCAGCAGATACCCGAGGATGCATGGGGAAGAGACAGCGGCAAACACCCCAAACGCTGTAAAAATATATATTTTTACTCTTTTACCCCGTTAATATTACTCAGTACCTGTTATGTCTGAATTTACACTAACAAGAAGGACGAGAACCGACGGCACCAGATAGATCACCTGGGGGGGAATACAGACGCGGGGTTACTCATCAGCCACACAGAGCCCCTTATTTAATGCCCCTTTCTCTCTCTTAGAAAGGGGTATTTACCTGCCAACCACCCTGTGACCTCCATCCTGCCCCCCCACAACTAGCAGGACACCCCCTTCACAGTAACGCTGCCACGTACCGGTACTCACCATCCAAACCTCTGCATCCGGATCGTTTACCTGCAACACAATCACAGAAATCTTCACAGATAGACCCAAAGGTATGGGGTTTATTTACCCCGTTTAATTTATAAAGCCGTTCCCTGTTGTTTCTATACACATTATCGGGGCTTTTAGGGCTGTAGAACCCTGCGATCCCCTCATACCCAGCAAACATTCTGACCTCCTAGAAAAGAGGGGCGTCAGGGGAGGAGAGAGGGGCATCAGGGGAGGAGAGAGGGGCATCGGGGGGAGGAGAGAGGGGCATCGGGGGGGGGAGAGGGGCATCATGGGAGGAGAGAGGGGCACTTGGATTTGGGGACCAATGAGGGACTGGACAAAACAGCCAAGGACAGTCGGTAAATATACTTTCACACCCCGGATCTGAAAGCACTTAAAGTACTAAAGCAGTAAAGCGGCACGCTGTGGGCGCGTTGTGTCGCCCGGCACGTCAGATCATTATAAATGGCGGACTTTGTCCTCTCCCCTTTATATCTCGATTTAAGCTCTGAATAAAGCGATTATAATAACGCAGCGAGCGTCGCCGTGGAAACGCTGAATAATGGAATTAGCTAATTACTAATTAAGAGGTTTTATTGATTTACTAAATTGAACGGCTTTGTTCCTTTTTCTGTCTGAATTCTCCTTTCCACGCAAGTCGCCGGATTCTATAAATGATTAACTCACCTGCACGTAGGCAGCCAGACCGAAAAACACAGACATTAAAGCATTGCAGACCCTCCAGAGCCCCTGACGGTTCCCAGCACAGAATACGGGGGCTGCGGCGGACTCCCTCTGCTGCCGGTCCGGTTCCTCCATGGTTCTGGCCTCAATGGCTGGGCATTCGGGGCAGGAGGGGGTCCCTGCAGCAGACACGGGGTTACTCCTCGTTAATACCCAGTTTCCTACGTCGGGGGCTTCGCAGCAGACACGGGGTTACTCCTCGTTAATACCCAGCCTCCCAGTTTCCTGCGTCGGGGGTCTCTGCAGCAGACACGGGGTTACTCCTCGTTATTACCCAGTTTCCAGCGTTGGGGGTCTCTGCAGCAGACACGGGGTTACTCCTCGTTAATACCCAGTTTCCTGCGTTGGGGGTCTCTGCAGCAGACACGGGGTTACTCCTCGTTAATACCCAGTTTCCTGCGTTGGGGGTCTCTGCAGCAGACACGGGGTTACTCCTCGTTATTACCCAGTTTCCTGCGTTGGGGGTCTCTGCAGCAGACACGGGGTTACTCCTCGTAAATACCCAGCCTCCCAGTTTCCTGCATCCGGGAAGCTCAGCCCCAGCCGCTAACCGCCCTCCCATCTCATTCAGGGCAGCTCAATGCATTTAACCCCTGCAGCCCAAGGGAGAGCAGCACAGGTTCCATTACCCGACACAGTCAGGGTTATCGCCCCTCTGGGTTTTTGGGTTAATTGGCAGATTCTCAGTACACACGGTAGGTTTTCTGGGTGAACTGGTGGATTTTGGGGTGAGGGTGCATAATCTAATAGTCTCCAGGCAAAGGGTTAACTTCTCAGGGTCACAATCCTTTTATTCTTCAATGACCGGATGATACATACCCCCCCCATTTGCAGGTTATTATTATTATTGACCGCTTTATATAGCGCCATCATATTCTGCAGCGCAGTACAATGGGTAAACTCGACATAACAAGTAGTAAATAACAATTCGACCCCGGTCACCGGGTGTAAAATCCGAGACGTCAGCGGTGTGGCAGTGAAACCGTCGGGTATGGCTACAGAGGTACAGCGGGGCATGCATGGGTTAAACGGCTCATCGGGTCACCCCAGGATACATTGTGACCGTTTCTGTGCCGTGTTATATGTTATGTATCAACTTCAGTAACATGTTTAAAGCATTACAGGCGAGGGGCACAGAGCGTGTAACCGGGAAGCGTGTAACTGGGAGGCGTGTAACCGGGAGGCGTGTAACCGGGAGGCATGTAACCAGGAAGCGTGTAACCAGGAAGCATGTAACTGGGAGGCGTGTAACTAGGAGGCGTGGCTGACGGGTCATGTGATTAGTAAGGCACGATGGGAGGTCTTATAGGGAAGTCACTGCATTGCAGGCTTCTGGCTGCCTTCGTAACCCAAAGTACTGTTCCTCCCATTAACCGGTGCGCGCCAGTTTATGGGGTAAGATATTTCCTGGTCTTTAACCCTTTAATATCCGACATCATACATGTGTTCAAATGTGCAACAAACACAATACATGATTTAATTTATACTTTTAGAGGCCACTGTGTAAATAAAGGTAGTGGACCAAATCTATGCAATTTATCGAGTGTTTGTAGCCATCCGCTCCCAGTGTGTAAGAGTCGGGGGTAAGAGTCGGGGGTAATGGTACCGTTCTGCCCGATGACATTTTCTTTAGACTTGTTTTGGGCTAGAATTCTCTTCTTTGGCAAAATCTATTTCATGAAAAGTTCCGAGCTGTCGTAAAACTCGCTTTGATGCTCAGCCCACGTTCCGAGTGGCTGCTTTGGCCCTTTAGTTGGGCAGAAAAGTCCTTTAGTGAATACGTGGGGTGACATTTCTCATGAACAAAATATTAGTAAATAAATTTCAGAATGTGCGAATCCCGATGCGTGTCCAGGACACAAAACATAAAAGGGCTTAAGAAGTGGAGTCGCGGGAGTTAATGCGGGTTTTGTCTTTTTAGATGGCCGAGTTTGTGACGGGTTCCGCGCATGATGGGACGGAGGATACTCTGGAGTCATATTTTAGCTTTGGGGTCGTTGCAGATATCCAGTACGCTGATATAGACGACGGATACAACTTCATGAAGACGAGGATGAGATATTATAGAAACAGCCTGACGCTGCTTAAAGACGCCGTCGCAGAATGGTCCAAGGAAAGCCAAAGACCCAAGTTCATTCTTCAACTTGGCGACATTATCGATGGCTACAACGTCCCGCATAAAACGTCGGAAAAGTCGCTCACCAAAGTTCTGAGCGAGACGGAAACGTTGAGAATTCCGTTCCATCACATCTGGGGCAACCACGAGTTCTACAATTTCAGCAGGAAAGATTTAACAGAATCCAAACTGAACTCAAAGCCTTTGGAGGATAAAAGTGACTCCCGGACGATGAATAAGGAGACCAGCGGACTCAGCGACCACCAGGAGTCTTTCTATGGTTATCATTTTAGCCCCTTCCCGAAATTCCGATTCCTGTTAATTGATTCGTACGACCTGAGCGTCATTGGGAGGGATCCGTCCAGCGCCATGTATGAAAAGTCTATGAAGCTCCTCAAGGAAAAAAATCACAACGAGAATATGAACAGCCCTAAAGGTTCTTCTTAAAAAAACAGCTTTAGCGATTTATCGGGTGTTAGCGGAGTGTTTAAAACTTAAACGTGTCTAAAGCAAGAATGGGGGAGGTCAGGGGCAGATTCCTCGCCCAGGGGTAGCTATAAATATCAGGACTAAAATTAACAAATGCGTCTCGAGGAAAGTCGTGTAATCAGATTGTTAATTGTGGGAATTTAGGGTTTTTTAAGTGTTACAGAGGTATTTCGGATATTATTGGGAGATCTTGATGCTGCTCTTATTGTTTACCTGGGTTTTTATTCTGATGCAGGATTAGAAGAGCCGCAGTTTGTGGAGTTCAACGGAGGGATCGGCGTCAGTCAATTAAACTGGATCGATGGCGTCCTTGCCTCTTCGGATGAAAAGGAAGAAAAGGTGGTCGTTGTCGGTATGTCTGATAAAACAAAACGCAAGGTTTTCGTCGATTGTACCTACCAAGTGTCTGTGTTCTGGGGGCAAGTCCATGTCTGTGACCCAAATCCAAAATTAATTGTGTCCTGGTGACAGATTGAAGGTTTAGGTGCCTGAAAACATTTTGCAAAGGTATGGAGTGAATGTAATTATTTGGGCTTTTATTTTCATACATTTTTGGTCTTTTTGTCGCTCCTGTCGACGTGTAACGTTTTGCTCTATGCAGGTCACCTCCCGATCCACCCGGACGCGACCGACGCAATTTGTCTGGCCTGGAACCACAAGGAGATCCTGTCCGTGCTGCAGGCCCACCCGTGCGTAGTCGCTTACTTTGCAGGACACGATCACGACGGCGGATACTGCGTGGACTCTTGTGGAATACATCACATAACCTTCAGGGGGGTTATAGAAACCCCTCCAGTGACCCAGGCCTTTGGAACAATGTATATGCATCGCGATAGAATGGTTTTAAAAGGCAGGGGCCTTGTTTCAAGCAGAGTCTTGCCCTACAGGCATAGCTAACATGTTTAGTGTGTAAGTTACAGACATTCACTTGTAGCCAGAGCTGCGTAAGTAGAACTTTTATGTATTTCAAGGCACGGGGGTCCCTTCAGAACATGGCTTGTCGCTGTATTCCAAAAAGGAAGCCGTTTGTCCTAAACAGGGTCTACATGCTAAAACTGTTGCACCTTCGCTGTGGTTTTATATGAACAAGTGACTTGATATTACAATTATTTTGTTTATTTCTCAGAATTACTTATATTGGTTACACTCTTTTTTCAACCGTTTTTTGAGCTAATGTTGTTAGTCCAGAGCTGTATGAGCTGTAAGATGACTGGTAACGCTTCCACCCCTGTTCATACAAAAAAATGCTATTTCATAGGAGAATACCTGGTTTATTCTAACCCAGCTACAGTTACTCGGCTAAGCAGAGGACAAAACAGGTGCAGGACTCACACTGACCTAGTAAACACAAGGGCTCTTAAATGATGTCCCCAAGCAAGGAGAGCCTGCAATCTGCATTTCCACCACTAGATGGCAGGCGTGCATCTTAAGGACTCTGCTCGGTCAATCAAACCAGAACCGGTTGCTTCACTCCGTTTAATAAGAAAAATAAAGGCATCCAACCTGATCAATAACTCCATAACTGATCGCTTCTGTAACAGCTGCCCTGAACCCATAACGCGAGAAACACGGCTGTTTCATGATTGCCCCTCACCAGCTAGAAGGGTTAATGACTGTTTAAAACTGGAGGAATATGATTTCCATATGCACTGGAACTATATAAATGGGAACTCTTCCATTTGTGGCTTTTAGCTTATTTAAAATAATTTATTGAAACTATCTATAGCTTGCGTTTTTTGTTTGCCAATCACTGTCGCCTCCCGCCTTTTAAACTCTTGAGCAGCCATGATTTTGACCCATCTGCTTCAATGACGTGATATCTTTCCGAGGGGTCCATTCTGCGTTTGCATTGCATTCTTGGATTTTCACCATTTGTTTAAATAAACAGTTCATTTTTAGAGTTGCTTTATATATATATATATATATCGTCACATTGAATTAGTCCACTGTGCCTTTTCACCTCATAGTCTCTGATGTTAGAGGGTCGGTATGCTAATAAATACATGTTCCTGATGGGTCTATAATACCAGGACTGATTAATCTCAAAGATAAAGTTGACGTTTGTCAAGAGCCTCCTGTTAAAGCAACGTATGTGTAAATCTATGTTGTTGCGTTTTAGCGTATGTGTAAAAGAATGGTGTTAGAGTGTGCGTGTAGTGTTAGCATGTGTATGTATGTTATTGTATGGTGTTATTCCATATGTATGTGTTAGTGTATCCTGTTAGCATGATTGTGTGTATTTGGTGTTAGTGTGAGTGAGTGTGTATGGTGTTAATATTTTGGTTAGTATATGGTGTTAGGATGAGTGTGTGTGTCAGCATATAATGTTTGTGTCAGGAGTTGCTTTGCTTTTTCTGGTTTTGCAGGCTTGCTTTTCTCGCTATGATTTCTCCTTACATTCTAACTTGGGATTTAACCTATGATCTTTCCCTCCAAATAATGATGGATGTGAGGAGACAAAAAACATCCAATCTCTCCACCTCCTGCTATTTAGGCTGGTTCCCTGCTTTTTCACAATAAATGTCACCAATCGTTGAGGTCCTGATACCCCACGGACCGGTATTTCTACCCCACTGAGCCACTGGAACCACTAAATTTTTTTCTACATTACCAGAAGTCAAGCTAGGATCTGTCTTTCTGTGCGACAGCATTCATTTGCTACTGATGTTTTTATTTTTGCATATTTGTTATTGCATGTTATTCTTGGAAAAATAATGTTTACAGACATTTGTACTTTAAGCTTTTGACTGCGTGGATAACCTGATGAGAAGCTAAACTCCCATCATTTGGGGAATGGTAATGTCAGCAGTGGGAAAAGATCCTAGGAGTCAAAAACAATAAGAATCAATGACGTTTCCATAATTCATCCACCTATACACACATTTGTAGATTTACTACTGTTTCTTTCTGGATGATTGTGGGAGGTGTGGAAGGTCCTCCTCATCACCCCAGGTCTTCAGCAGCAGCTTTGGCCTGTGTCCTATAAATCACCTTCAGGTTTAGGAGGGGGACCTGGCCGAGGGTATGCACTCAGTATGGGGTGAGGGCAGCTAACACCCCACACCCCCTCACCAATTCCCATCACAGACGTGCTGTACTTTATAAATAGTAACATTGTAACCAGCTCTGGGCTGCACTTGATACACAGTATCTCTGGAGCTTCCTGCTTCTTTGCGGCCAGGGGAGGGGGCGTGACGTCACGTGGGAGGCGGTGTTCTGACGTCAGAGTGAGGGATTCTGGGAGGGGGCAGGCACAGTGGGGGTTGCTGCATTGCAGCCTTCATTTGGAATCTAATATATTAACAATGGCGACTTCCAACCCCAGTAACAGTGGGAGCAGCGGCAGCAGTGCGGGTCCCGGGGTCCCAGGACAATCCCAGCAGCACAGCACAGGGAGCAACATGCAGGGTAAGCGCATGGGCCCCCACCCCCAGCAATCTGCCCTCCCCGTCATCAGCACAGTGCTTGTCACCCTCCTAGCCAGCACATTGCCCTGATCAGCCTGGGCAACTAGGGCTGCTCATTGTGGGCGCCTTGTACCCCCTACTCAGGGATTGGCCAGTACCCCGACGCAGTGATCCTCCTGTCCAATCCCCCAAAATAGTGATCCTCTTGTCCAATCCCCAAACATAGTGTAACCCCCAAATATTGCAATCATCCTGTTCTACTCCCTAGTGATCCTGCTCCCCCAACACAGTGATCCCCATGTCCTTTCCCCCTCCTTTCTATCCCTCCCCAGCACAGGGATCCTGCAGTCCTTCCCTGACACACATCGATCCCACTGCCCTTTACAACACATTGGTGTCTCTGTCCTTCCCCCCCCCCCCAGACTGCTGGCCATCGATCTCCTTGATTAGTGATCTTCTTTTCATTCACCTGCCTCCCAGCTTGGGATCTGCCTGTGACCCCCCCCCACCCATTTTTCGCTGTCAGTGCAGTGCAGCAAGGCTCAGAGGAACATAAGATTGAGCAACCTGGGTGTTTTTTATATCACCACCCCAGAAGGAGGTTATAGAGATCAGCATCGGTCTCCCTTTGCAACACCCTATATTTCTTGTACTCTCATTTTTCCTTGGCGCTGCAGCCAGTCTGGACCCTTCTGCCGCTCCTAGAGCAGCCGCTTTCCTTGCTTATCCTCCTTATGATGTTCCATCTCCTGATCTGTGTCTCTAACCCAACCTAACCGTTTAAGGATCATGTCACCTATGGCCCCATCTGTGAACCCCATAATATGGATCAATCTATCCAGTGCAATCCTCTCCTACGGTCCTCGTGACCCTGGGCTCTGCAGTAATTGGTCAGTGCTTCTTTTGTTTCCCCCACTAGATCTGAACTCCCTTTCTGCTTGTCAGCTACCATGTACATATTGGCTTAAATGCATGATTCAGTTGATCATATACTCCTGTATGTATGTGGTTGCGTGCCACAGTGTGCCCTTTAGAAAATCATGTCGTCCAGAAAGTGATCCTATGGGTTGGGATTGATGTTGGGTTCTGGCTGCCTTCCTATGATACTCATGAATATTGCAAACCCAATTCCTGACCGTGACATGGCCCCCACGATGCTTGCTTCCCAACTAGAATCTGGCAGAAATATGTATCTGAATTTGAGCTGAATCCTAGTAGACGGGATGCCCTTGTAGCTTTTCCAAGACTCGTCCTGTATAAATTAATTTCTTGGGAGTGACGTCGACATTTAGTGAGGCTGGTTAAAGAAAAACAAAAGGCCAAATAAGCTGTGGGGATCTCCTACCGCATCAAGAAAGGACTATAGGGCAACTGGAAGAGGTTGGGTGACTAAGGAACACCCTACCGTGTGCCATTTGGGAGAGGAGTTAAAGGTTATTAATCTTATTGTAGTCATCGAGACTAGAATGATTTACCATGATGAGCCAAGTCCAATCATGTATAGTATTTGTAACTTCCTTGTGGGAACTGCACCAGACTATGCTGGCCAATGAAGAGGAGTAAATCGTACAAAGTCATACTGTGTTGGAGAGCTTGTGGATCTTATGCTTTAGATAGTGGTTCACAGAAGGTCTTAATCGTGCAAGTGAATTTCTATAGAAGTTCGCTATAGGTCATCTTGCCATGGGCTGTAAAAAGAGTATAAGGGTACGGGCCGACCACATAATTAAAACGATCGGGTCCCTGGTTATTGTGTCAATGAGGCAGCCATGTCTCACACTCGGTGTGTTGTAATGTAGGAAGTGCGACTGCAGTAGGTCGGATCGTTATCAATGCAAAACGTCAAGTTAAGGCAAGTTTGCCAGGCTTTGGAACCAGGAATGGAGCTTGGCTCAGCTTAATATTTCGGGGAGAAGTATGACCCAGAAAAGAACAAAAATAACCACAGGCTTTGCATTCTGATAGGAAGAATAAGGTGCTTTAATGTGCAATAACGTGCCTGCATTTATTTTTGTTCTAGTTGGAGGCGCTCTTGGTTTTTGGCACCTGTTTTTTGGGCGATCTGTCTGGGAGAGTACGAGAATTAGCCCGTTGAAAGAGTATTTCTGATCCGGAGCAGAACCGGCAGGTAGTCCTTGCTCATCACTGAGGGTCCTCTATGTGCCAAGGGAGACCTGGCCTGCTTGTAGAATTGTCTTGCTCGATGTAGGCTGAGATTTGGCTTGATTTGTCTTCTGCTTTTCTTTCTGTATTCTTCACCTCTCCTAAAAAGGCACAGGCCTTCGAAGTATTGATCAGATAGATTAAAGAAATGTATATTGTCCTACCTTTTATATCACCAATAGTCATTAAAATCTTATACAAGTCAAACGATGGAGCCATTCAAAATACCATAGAAAACATTTGAAAAGTCAACCTTTGTTTAATGCACATTTTATTTTTCGACTAAACCTAGTAGGGTAAAGGGTCTGTGGCCCTACGCGCACAATTCCATTTTATTGGGAGGTTGTCGGATTTCAGGCTTTGTATTTATTCACAAAGCTTTGGCGTCATCTGCTGCGGCATCGCTAGGACGTCCTGTTAGTGACAAGTAATGGGGAGACCGGTCCCGTTCTTCTGCCCTTTTCAGCAGTGAGAAATGGGGAGATATCCTTGTCTTCACAAGATGGTCTGGGCTTCAGGATATAATCTGATGGCAAACACTTGTTTTGCGATGTTCTGAGTATAGTTTATATACTTGCTGTTCCGGGCCACTGACAATACTACAGTGCTATGTATTTTTTATATATATATTACAGTATTACAAGCGTATTTCAATCAGGATAATTAAGTACCGTAAAAAAGGTAATTTGCACATATCTGAGGATATCGCATTCTACAAAACGCTACTTTGTTCTATTCAAAGGAATTCACTTGTAGGAGCAGCACCTTGAGTATGTATGCCTAACGTCAGACGCCAAGTCATGTATTTCCATCAATACCCATAAGACCAGGACCCCTCTCGGCATCCAACATGCGGACTCCTAGAGAGGTTTTTTTTAAAACTGTGATTGCTTTATTACAGGTTTGCTTCCGTACTGCAAGCATTTTGTAGATTATCTTGTATTATAACTGCTTACTTTCCCTTTGAAAGAGTTTCCACGCTTGTAATCACTGTCACAATCTTACCGTGGATAACATTACCAGGGCCACGCGGTTTTTATAAATAACCCTGGTTACTGTTACAACAACCAAATAAAAATTCTCTCAAATCCATGCCTGTCTATTATGTGGACAATGATGTGCTCTTTTAGCAGATACAATTTGTTTGTTTTAGGTAAATCCAACGCAGGTCATTTCGCAGGACTCTGCATCTGACGCATTATAGGTGTGCACCTTGCTTCCCGCGCAGGTCCCTGACCATTGACGGTAATAATCTGGCTGAATTTTCCAAGTTGTAGCAGAACACAAGACGTCCCTGCATTGTCAGGCTGATTCCGTCTTGATATTATAAATGGGCAGTCGGTAGATGAGCCTACAGGTCTCTGCTGCTGGCAGGACAGGTCTCCAGGGTCATCTGTGAGAAATGGACATCTATAACAACCTAAATAAAAATAATTTCACTAATAAAAATAAATCATGGTCCCAATGCCTGTAAGCCCAAGCTCAGTCGTATTATCGGGTAAACGGAGATAAACGCAATCAGACGCTGTAGTTTCAGGTAGGACCCGAGCAGGGAAATTCGGTCAGTGGTGGGGAAAGAAAAAAACAAAACAAACAAAACATTCTGATAGTCTTTTCATGCAGGGATCTGTAAAATCTATCTGTCTCATGGAAAATAACCTTAAATGTCCTTCAAGCTTTCTGCTCCCTCTAAGGATGCTGTCTCCCTTCCTCTAGTATATGATCTGTTGCCATAGAAACCTGTTGAAGATCCCTCGTGCAGGCCAATCAAGGCTACCGTTGAACGGCTTCGGTATCTGGCGGTTGCGAATCATTACAGGTGCTTAATGCTCTAATAGGATCATTTAAAGCCATAAGCACTTCGGGGTTAAGAATGTAATCGTTTATCTTGACTGAGCCGTCATGGACCATGCGTTGTCCTCTGTGGATTAGTGAAGTCATACGAACTGACACTACTTCATTATTTATCAACCGGTCGCGCTTATATTGAGGCCTCTCATTGGTTCCTATTTCATTTGTGAGCTGATGGAGGATGAGGCCTCGTATGATTGGTAGGAATGGGCCGGATGGGGGACTCATGGAAATTAAAAGAAATCTACAGGATAAATATATGGCGTTCTCCTCAACTCTCCTCTTCCTCAAACTGCAAGTCACCAGCGGCGCGGCTGTAGCATCTTTCCAACATGCACCTTTCTTTTCTAGACCTACTAGCGATGACCTCCTTTCTGTGGAAATAAAATATCATCTGTTTTCTGTGTTTCTGCTAGAATGAATGAATCTGCTTTGTGCTGGGAATGAATGACTTCCGATTCCAGCACCCTCTGGCTGCGTGTGCGCGGAGGACCGCGACCGCACCGGATTTATAGTCCAGGCAGCTTCTAGGATCTGCTTCTAGCCAGGGAGTATTTATAGCATCCATTAAGAAGAAGTAGCAGGTACTCCGCAGAGGGTCTCGCTGCCCTGTGGAGTAGATAATCGGTGGCTTCTATCTTCTGAACTGTTCTAGCTTTTCTAAACTGCGACCTTTCGCGCTGAAAGGTCAATGTTCATGCAGATGGTTGCATGATTGCTGCGTGTTAGGTAAAGCAAGCCATCTCTTCAAAGCGTCGAGCCGAAGGTGTCTGAAGGCACGTAAAGCTTGTTTTTTATTAGATCAGTGCGGGGAAGTAGACTTGTTGACCGTTCCAGAAAGCTCCGAGCGAAGGCTCATTAGGTGTTTGTAAGCCGGTTCACCGCGTTTCAGTCAATCAATAATTTATGCGCCGTGCGAGTGGATTTCTAAGGATATTGGCTTTAATCAGAACGCCGATGAATATTTACCGGCTCGGCTTGAGTGAGTCACCCTATAAATTAGTCATTTCTGAAAACGTTGTGTCTCCGAGACGCTGAAGTTGACCGTGATTCCAGGAAGATGAGGTTATTCGCGTTGTGCGCTCCTTTGTGCGGCTCTGATAAACTATGACGGCAGCTGCTCTTCATATCCGAGGTGTATAGGATCAGGCGTTTAAACGGAACATTTGAATGGTCTCTCCGATAGAAACGGTATTCTCCTCGATACAAATGTCGTCCTAGCGATGGTGGCAACATCTTTTTTTGCTGCTACGTGGTAAAGAAATATGTCTACAGTATAAGCGGGCAAAGAATTTCACCTGTAGAATTTTTTAATACGAATTTACGTGCGTGGTCAAGAAATATGTAAATTGTCATGGTATATACGTGTAGGAAAACCTTGTTTGTTTTTTTTTTGTTGAGATAAAGCAGACCGTAAGCGTTCTCAAGGATAATCCAAAACGTTAATGTTTTTGGAAGCGGTGAAGTTTGCTTTGTCGGCATTCACAAACAGAACTGTTACGATACGCCAACGTTTCACTTTATTTATTTATTTATTTATTTATATTTCTCCCCGCAGGCAAACGCAAAGCACTGAAGTTGAATTTTGCCAGCCCAGCCTTTAAATCTACTGCAAAGCTAACACTGAACACCACCATTCAACCTGCACACGTGTGAGTACCCGATCTTTGCGTTATTCGCCAGAAGTAGGGAATTTTTACTAAGGGATTTTTTTTATTTTTTTTTATCGAGTGAACAGATTTAAGTTTACTTTCCAATTGGCAAATCCCACGATGTGAAATTTTACCCTCAAATCGTGCTCTCATTGACAAGTCCCAGCATCCTATTTGTGTTTGGAGAAGGATTGAAACCGCGTTCAGAAGTGCCGGTCGATCTGTCGCGGTGACTACATAGACTAGAAATGCTGTACGGCCTCGAAGAGCTTGCGTATTTTGGTGTTGGGCTTAAGGATAGGGTGGTTTTTCTTCATTTGATCGATTGGTTTGTGTGTTGGACTTTATTATTGAATTACCCCCCCCATGTGGCAGTTTCAGCATTGAAACTCTCTAGGATTATGCTATTTCTTTAAGGATGGTAAAGACTCGATATCATAAATGTAATAATGACCGCATTTTCATAAGGCGGTGACTCTGTTGGAAACGGATGCAGTTTGGAACTATAGGGGGTGATTCTAATGCATCATGGCCGTGTGTATATTGACTTAACCTTTTCCACACAGCAAATGACATCACGTGCTGCTCATCGCTTTAGCCAAGTTAGTTAATTCCTGACTCTTATAAGAAAAATAGGCATGTCGGACCCTCCTGGCTCCACAATATCTCGCATCAACAGCATGTAACTGGAGCCCCCTACCCTATACGTGTCACGATTTCAGAGAGACACGTGGATCGAGTTCCATTCCTTATCGGAATTCTCGCTCGTCTTTCATGGTTTTATCTTTGTCTGATGTTGGTCTTTAAGGTCTTCACCTGTTGAAATATCTAAACCATTAATTAATCAATTGATCTTGTTTTCTTGACTTTCATAATTACGGGTTAGCTACAAGTTTATGTTTAGAGGCAAATAATGTACAGCAGGCCAAACCCCAGATGGCTTCAATTTGAGAAACGCTCTCCTTCACACCACCGTACCTAACCGAGCCTGTGTCTTTTGTTTTTTTACCCTCCCTTTAGACATGGACCTGGAGATAACGGGCATACCCCTCTATTAAAAACACTCTCCCTTTGTTTCTCTTCATGTCTTCCAAGGATGACGAAACCAGAAGCCATCAGAAACTTCGAGACATCGTACCAAAAACAGGAAGTGCGGATGGCTGTTGGGAAGACGTGCAATGCGGTCGAGCAGGCAACAAAAAACCGGCTGTATGTGCGAACTCCGCTGACAACCCAAACCTTGCGTTCTGTAGAACTATGGTTCTCGGAATTTACCCCCCAAATATATATATATATAATATGTGTATAAAAAAAAAAAAAAAAAAAAACACCAGCTAAAGGGATAACAGTAATAACAGGGATGCCGGTGACATAAAATCATTGTTGTTGTGCGACACACATGTATAGAATCAGCGACGGGGGTAGCATGGTGTGTCCTGGCACATTGTCACCTCTTTGCGTTTTCGAAATGTTCCAGTCAGACCGGTATCTACCAGTGGATGTATAGAGAAGATGTCTTCACTGTATGGATATCCGTTTGTAACGCTCGCTCGCTTGCTGGCTGTCTGTCTGTCTGGCGGTGTCATCGTGGTTACACAGCAGTCTGACTATTTTTATTGGATATGATGTAAATTTTCGACTGACCGACTCTGAGTCCTACGCGAGTCTGCGTTATTCCAATATTTAGAATGCACTAATTGTGCTGTAATCGGCAATATATTACCTACATGGGAAACATTTACTGAATCCTCTCATCCCAGAATTACATTAAAAGGAAGCCGTTCATTGGCGTTCCGATGTTTCACGACAAAGCAATGAGGCTCCTGGGAGCTTTAGAAACTAATGACTGCGACTTGGTTAAAGCAATTTTGGCGCTGGTGGGGCGAAAGCTTTAATTATTACGTTTTGTAACGATATGCCTAAATCTTACATTCGATTTACTGACATTTGTGGGCTTGATAAATAAACCCAGAAAGACCTGGCTCAGGCTGGAATCCTCATTTTAGGTTCATATATATAAAAACTAGACCAGTTACTATAAAATTATAAAACATAACTGTAATATTCCTTAGACTTCAATATTTGAAATGCATTTTTAATTTGTTAGCACCTTGTATATCACATTTATGGCCGTATTCTATGCCGTGGCTTAATATAAAATAGCAATTCAGTTTGGGGGGGGGGAAAGGCTGAAGTTCAACATTTCAAAGTATCAATGTTATGCGTTTTATACCCCAACAGAGAGAGATTGCGAACACACAGCATTGAGTCGTCGGGAAAATTAAAACTTTCTCCGGAACAACACTGGGACTTCACGGCAGAAGATCTCGAGGACTTGGGTGAAATTGGGAGAGGAGCGTATGGATCGGTCAACAAAATGATCCATAATCCAAGCGGACAGATCATGGCAGTGAAAGTGAGTATGGCAAGCTTTGTATCTGCTTCTGGTAAACGCGTTGGGCTCTGCTTTGTTTTATAGGAGATGAGGGTTGTGTTGTCCGCTATTCAGCGCGCTTACAATCTTCAGGGCATAAAAAAAGATAGCGTGTCGTTCTGTTAGATTCATCGAAGTGTGTTTTTTGAGGTTTAGTTGTGGAGCGGGTATAATAATTATTTTTCAGACCCTATCATGCTGTTGCCTTAAGAACAACTTAAAATGTATGCGTAAGCCTCGTATATGTAATCATCTTAAAAAGAGATGTAAAATAAAGGCTCTATGCTTTGGAAATCCCCGCTGGAACAGTTCAGGTTTCCAATGAATTTTGGATATTGTGAAAGGTTGATTTTTTGGTTATCCTGGTCTATATATATATATAGAGAGATATATAGATAGATAGATAGATATATATTCAGAACCTTAGTTTTGTTTGAGGCTCTTGTAAGTTGCTTCACATTTATTATTAATGCAGAGAAAAATATCTATGCAGTAATTCTGGTTGAGTGGATTTGGGTAACTGGCTTGTCAGCCAATTGCGATCTGAAAGAACTACATTGAAAATGAGGTAATTGGCCAAAGACGCCTCTCCTTTTATGTTAACTTCTTCTTACACCGCCACTTGTTCCTTTTACAGCGGATTCGGTCTACAGTGGATGAAAAGGAGCAGAAGCAGCTGTTAATGGATCTCGATGTGGTTATGCGGAGTAGTGACTGCCCGTATATCGTCCAGTTTTACGGGGCACTATTCAGAGAAGTACGTGCTGATTCCTAATGCAAATTCCGAAATAATCACATAATCACATAATAATATGATATACATAATCTTTAATGTCAAAGTATTCAAAACCTAAATTTCCACCTTCCTAGGGTGCTACAAAAATTCACTACGTCGCACTGCTTTGCTTACGCTCCAGTGGATCTCTCTGTTTTTTGTTTGTTTTTGCATTGTTCTAGCAAATTGTTTCTCTTTTCAGGGTGACTGCTGGATCTGCATGGAACTTATGTCTACCTCGTTTGACAAGTTTTACAAATATGTATATAGCTCGTTAGAAGACGTTATTCCAGAGGAGATTTTAGGCAAAATCACTTTAGCTGTAAGTACGCGATTCTTGGTCCTGTCTGTGTCTAGAGCATTTCATAGGGTGCTGAGCAAAACGAATGGAGAAAATCTTTATGGCGGATAATCGAGTAGATCGGAAAAGCCTTCAAACATATAACGAGGGACGTGCTGTATACGGTCCGCTACACCAGCACACTGCTTCCATGTTAGCAAAAGATGGGTCCAAATGCAATTGCTCCAATATTCGTGTTCTGCAAACAGTTGGAGACCCCCCCCCCGGGCAGTGTTAAGGTTATGCTTCTGTACAAAGATTCAACAGCCCCTGATCTATTTTCTTTTCCTTTAGACTGTGAAAGCATTAAACCACTTAAAAGAAAACTTGAAAATAATCCACAGAGGTAAGAAAAATTGTTGATTGAGTAGAAGTGTCTACCGTACAAGCTGCGCTGCCCCATGCGATCCATAACTAAACGCAATTCATCTCCTGTTCCTTCATAAAGTATGATACGTTGCTCAGCTTTGCAAGGTTTCCATGAAACAAATGCGAAAAAACTTATTTATTTTTTTTTACTGTTTTACAGATATAAAACCTTCCAATATCCTTCTGGACAGGAATGGAAATATTAAACTCTGTGACTTTGGAATCAGCGGACAGTTGGTAGATTCCATTGCAAAGACCAGGGATGCTGGGTGCAGACCGTACATGGCAGTAAGTTGTATCTTCCCATTTTCTTGATTTTAAGGTTTCTGAAGAAAAAACAAGATGTTATCCTGGTAGATCCAAATAGAGTAAGCCAATGAGACGTGGAATCTGTCATGCTCATCAACCATTGGCTAGTCACTGTTCTGACTTAGACCTCAATGACGCGGTTCAGGACTATTAAGTATATAATCTGTGCATATTTACAATATATATACGATATGCTGTTAGTATCTGTGTCCCTTTTATATGTTTATGAGGAATAGCAGGTGTTTTGCTGTGTTGGCCCTGCAGCTGTCTGTGCCTTTAAGGTCAGTCCAGGGTGTATTTATTTTCGTTTTCCGTTCCCAACGTGCACGAGCATCTGGTATCTCTTAGTTTCCGAGCCAAGTTTGGGAGTTGAGTTCAGGCGTCGTAGCCACGGCTCGGTAGTTTTTTTTTTTTTTTGCTGGGCGCATCTCCACGTCATCGGGAACTTGTTGGGTCGTTCCCAGAGTAAAGTCAGTGTGAAGGAATGCACTGACTGCATCTTCAGGACTTCCTATCCTGTAAAAATAGCAAGCAGGGAAAGTTCACGCTGGAGATGTTAACCCTTCACGGAGATCCCTCTCTCTCTTCACTTTCTAAAAAGTTTACAAGCAAAAATCCCCTTTTTTAATAAAAACGATATACCGGATGCTGATATATTGGGATCTAATTTCAAATAGAATTGCGTGTATCAATGTATTCCTGTTAATTATCGAGAGGCATTGGTTAAATGTAAGACTCTTGTCAGGCTTACATCTGGTAGATATGCATAGTTGAATGCGTTATTTTGTTGGATAAAAGCAACACGTTTTTGTGGTGGAATTCCTGCTAAAAGCGGCGTGTTCGATGACATCACACTTGGAGTAAAGCTGACAGGTGATTCCCTTTGCACGTTACTCTCGAGGCTTTGAATTGAATATTATTTAAATAACTGAAACAGAAGGGATTTTTTTTTTTTTTTTTTTACGTTCATGAAATATTTTGCTGGTACAGATCGAAGCAAGCAGTGGTCCTGGTAATGTTTACTTGAGTAGAATTCATAGACACTCATGGGGTTACTTAAGTATAGACATGAGCTAAGCTTGGGAATGAAAGCTGTTTAGCATGGGCACGGTACCAAGTGATGTAATGTTCTATTTTTAGCCTCCAGAAGTCCCGCACAGCTATAACATCATCAGGCTTTCCACTCACCCCCCCCCCTTCTAGTTGCTTCCGAGTGAGTAAGCGGAGGTATTTTCTCAGCCTAAACCACTGAAGAATTTGGGTGACGACATCAGGCATCCCTTTGATGTAGGGCGCTTAGTCAGGGGATCAGCATTTCATGAATTATTCTGCGAAAGGCTGATGTCACACACATGGACTGCAGCCACGTTCCTGGGTTCTGTTATTCCTACAACTCTGGAGACGTTGAACTTGCTCTTACAAGCATTGATCTGCGTCACTGAAGTGTTGCAGTTTTGCTTGCAGACGGCCTTCTTTAGTCTAAATATGCAGAGTCGTGCGACCCGTAGTAGGAAGCACGGCGGCTGGAATTATGATGAGTCTTAGTTCCTAAAATAGAATGTTGTATCCTTGACCGATGACACAGAATGCTTCGCGTTGCTGATGTATCAATGTCCTCGCTTCTTATATTGTTTTGCCACATGGGCTATAATACCCTGTACAGGGTAACTTTTTTTTTTGTAAATACTCGTGTAGATTTATAGTGGGTGATGTCCAAAAGTCATTCAGTGAAAAACAAGATTGAGTATTTCAGATTTTCTCTTTCATTTGTGATGTCATTACTAATTCGAATACAAAACAGATTTTCCTTAGCTGACGTGACATGTTTATATTATGTCTTTACAGTACCTGGAAAATGTGTTTTAGGGTAGAACTAAGTAACCTGTGTGTTAATTTTTTTTTTTTTCTTTTCCCCCAGCCGGAAAGGATAGACCCCAGTGCGTCCAGACAGGGATACGATGTGAGGTCCGACGTGTGGAGTTTAGGAATTACATTGGTGAGTTGATTCTCTGCAACACAATTTTTGTTTTCTTTTAAACGGTGGGAGAAACTTACTGTGAAAACCTCTATTATCATTTGCATTCTTAACCCCTTAAGGACAATGGGCGGTCCCTAAACCAATTGAAAACGATGCATTTTGAGCCCGTACATATACGGGCTTTGTCATTAAGGGGTTAAATGTATTTATTTTTGTGTGTCTTTTTCTTTCTCGCTTTGTCAAAATGAGACATAATGTTAATTGATGCATCAATGTTTTAATAGATCATAAGTATAACATTGTTACTATATATATATATTCATTACTTAACCCAGCCAATTTAACACAGAAAACATTAAAGATCTTTATCATCTCAAGAACTTTAGAGTTTTCTTTATATATGACAGATGGTGCAGTATATATTTGCAGTTTCCATATGGCTCTCTTAATTAAGCCTCCTAGTGTTAGGAACGTAGGAGAACAAAGGAAACCTAGAGAAGACAATGTTCATTTGATCCACGGAACACATTCTCCACACGTGAAGATATGCTGAGACCTGCATCACTGGGCAATTCTGCCAAAATATGTCTGTCTTTGCCAAGTCACACCTAATTTTTAGGCATGCACCTTACCTACTGAGTGGAAACCCAAAAATGTAATCATGTTTTTTTATTTTTCCATCCACTGCTCCATCTGCTATTTAAAACATTGACAATATTGTTTTTGATAATGCAACTTATACTGTACGTTGCTTGGACTCTTGCAGTACGAACTCGCCACAGGCCGATTCCCGTACCCTAAATGGAACAGCGTATTTGATCAGTTGACACAAGTAGTTAAAGGTGACCCACCTCAGCTAAGCAACTCGGATGAACGAGAGTTTTCACCAAGCTTCATCAACTTTGTCAATCTGTGGTAAGCACTACTTTCTTTCAGGGACGTTGTGTGCTTAAATAGACGGTATAATGTCCCTGACAGCTTTAACAAACAAAAAACAAATTCAAAAGAATCCTGCAGCTCCCCTCCTCTTCTGTGACCTGACGGGTCTCAACCATTGGCATCGCTTTCCGCACAGAAGATGACTGGTGGCAATAATATCGCATGGCATGTCAACTGAATACATCTCCTGCCCTGAAAATGTTCCATATTCCAAATAATGGTTCAGTAAGCTCTAGAAAGCAGTGCTCAAACAGTCTTTTATTTTCTATTTCCCTGTCCACTGTTGCCTCGCTGGGTAGCGAATAAAGAATAAATTTCCCTGTGCTCGTGCTGCCACCTGCTGGTCAGTGTAAGAAATGCGTAAACGTTTCTCTCCGCAAAGACTGTCCCTGAAAGATATGACTGGTGCCCCCGGCTGGTAAAACGGAGAAATGTAGCCTTCAGTATCTTCAAGTCTTCAGTCAACCTGAAAAGTCTCCTGTATAGCATGAGTAGGAACTTCACGGGATACAGCAGTTTGCCACATTTGTCATTATGCATGTAGTCGACACTCAGTTTAAGGAGATGTTGGCAAGGATGTGAAAAGTACTTTTTGATATAAAAGTTGTTGGAAATGTTTGCCCACATAGTATTTTAGATCCCTTTTTTTTCTCACCTTTTCAGCCTTACAAAGGACGAGTCAAAAAGGCCAAAGTACAAAGAGCTTCTGGTGAGTAAAATATTTTCGAGGGGGAGACTGCATTACTGGGATTTACAGTAAAACTGAAAACTCTGGGGTTTAAATCTTAAATTGGACTTTGTCTTACAGGTGAAATCCAGGACTGTGAATAAAATGCAGGCTTAAATCATGAGACTGTATAAAATGTATAATACATCAGTTTTTAAGCCACAATCTCTGGCACCACTTGGCATTAATAGTGGATCTTGCCGAATCTGGCTCAAATGACCGTAGTAGTAATTTTCTTTTGATTTTTTTTTTTTTTTTTTTTTTTTTTTTTTAAATGGGTTCAGTACACAAATCAATACTTTGGTGTGATAATTATTTACTTATTTTGTCTCCATGGCCAGGAATCCACACAAAACACTCCATACTTTACTATACTTTATTATATTATTATTATTATTTTTTTTACAGAGACATCCTTTCATCATGATGTATGAAGAGCGTACTGTGGACGTAGCTGGATATGTCACTAAAATTCTGGATCAAATACCGGCAACTCCCAGCTCTCCGATGTATGTTGATTGACCCCGCTGCCACACAAAACTCTAGCAAAAAGGGCTGCGAGCAAACAAACAAACAAAAAAATAATGGAGAGAGAGATCCCACGACACTGTCTGTGTGAATTTACTTTCTCGCTCCAGCACCACACGCAATAAGATCGGTGTTTTATTCATTTTTCCATGGTGTCTGTATGCTATAGTCACATGTAAAACGCATCCCTTTTGTACAGCTGGTTAAGACACAGAAGAAAGACCTCATTTTTGCTCTGTCCTGATAAATGGAACTTTGACTGGAAAGCTTCCTCTTCAGCAATTTCTTCCACCTGTCCTATTCAAAAGAAAGAGAAAAAAAAGGAGAAAAAAAAAAAAAAAAGACTGCACGGATCACTAAAGAGGTTTTGCCTTCGTTAAAAGAGAGACCCTGCATCATCGTTCAAACTTTCCCATTTCCTTGACTGGGCAAGGCAAAGAATATGAATTATATATATAAATATAAATATATATTTTTTATTATTTTTAAAAAAAATAAAAAAAAAATTTCTTCACAAAGTGCAATAGCGTAACCATTTCTCCGCCAGGTGGTCTGTGACAGATCATATTCTGAACGTTATTTTTGTAGGCCCCCTGGCAGAGAAGGGTTTAATTATTTGAAAATCTGTTCTGCTATATAGTTATATTATGTTATTGAGAGTGTTTGGTTGACTTTTTTTTTTTTTCATTTTTTTTTTTTCATTTTTTTTTTTTAAAGAATCATGTTAAATATAGTGAATATCTCTTTACCAAAAACAAATTGTTGCATTGAAGAAATTGAACATTAAAATATTAAGAGATGGAATATATAAGTTTAACCTTTTTTTAATATTTCCAAACATATGCAATTTTTTTTTTCATATAATTTCCATTTTTTTCCAATGTACACAGGGTTTTGTTAATTATTCAGTTCTTGTACTGACGTGTCTTATTTTTTTTTTTATTTTATTTACAGGAATTTAAGTAGAATATATTTTTGGAAAACTATTAATTTAGTTTTTTTAATATATATATAAAAAGGGCTTTAAAGAAAGGAAATATTGTAAGGGGTAGCTTGTCACAAATAAAATCAATGGTCAATCACATGATTTAAACGATTCTCTGGCTGCCTCAGCAATTTTACAATAAAACTACTGGACCAGAAAAGTGCATGCCCATGTCAGTAAAAATTGAGGACGGTGTTACAGCAGTTAAAATATTTTTTCTTTGCTTTTTAAATTGATGTATGGTTTAATTTATTTCAACATACAACATCAGGACAAAAATGAAGAAATCCAATTCACCAAGTCAGACTTACCAAAATGTATGCTATATTCAAAAGTTCCTTTCTTACCTTAAATTCTTCTTTATTAGGTTATATATTGGAACATGCAATATAAATATACATATTTTCCACTATATACACAATGATGAATGGAATATCACTGGGAATAAAAATACAAAAAAGGCATTGTGGATCCAAAACAAAAATTATGGGACTGTATGTTTGCATATAGCACAGATGTTCCACAGAATCATATTCTGTTTTTTTTTTTTAATACATGTATATGTGGAAATTTACTGCGACGCAGAGTACACATTAGTTACAAAAAGAAAATGCCCTCTTTTTATGGGAAATGTGGCGGTTTCGCCCCTTTGTTGACAGCGGCGTCCCAAGTGCATTTCTGGCAAGAAGTGGAAAAGGTGACTCTGTGCATACGCAGATATGCAGCTTTCCTTGCTCATCTCATTCATTCGCTATCAGCAGTCAGGTAATGAGCTCCATGCTGGGGGCTGCTTGGATCTTTTGATTGGCCCACATTTCTCTTTAATGGTAGGTTACCAAAGGACATATTTCCAGTGTCCCTAAAATATGTAATGAACAACCAGCAGGTCCAATCAGGAGGGACATTGTATAGGTTGCCATGGGGATAAAATGCCCTTCATGTTCTCATACAGAAACATTATTTAGACTCATATATATTAGTTCCAGTGGTAAATGTATATGAACTTGCACAGTGTGTTATATATCTTATATATATAATATTATAATATATATATGTACCAAAGGGTGACAGATTTGGTGAGAGGGGATACTCCGCTGGCGTATTCCTTTCCTCTCCTCTTATTGGCTGCCCAAACCTCCTCTAATTGCCTGTCACTGCCTTCTGGTCCTGTTGGCTGTCGTTACCTCACCTCTCTCTAATTGGCAGTCACGTCTGTCCTGTTGGCTAGCAAATGATAGCCTAATCGGCTGTGGCTACCTTCTATCCTATTGGCTGTCGCTGAGGCCTCACCCTATTCGCTGCCTTCTCACCTCTTCTTTCCCTGTCTCCTAGCGGTTATCACTGATTGTCGTCTCTTTTCTCGGCTCTGTTTCACAATTGGCTGATCTAACCCTAGCTTATTGGTTGACGCTGCCGCGTTCCTATTGGTTGGCTGACACCTCCTTGCGCTCCTCGGTGTGTGTGAGGTGGAGGGTGAGTTTCTTGCTGTGAAGTTTTGACTGCTAAGTCGTGTACCTCAGAAACAGAGGGCGGGAACGCTGAAATGAATCCCTGTAGCAAAAATATTACCCCCCAGCACGTAATACAATGTATACCCCTCAACTCTACCTCGTGACATACCTCTTATGGGGCTCTTCTTAGCTGGGCCTGCCCCCTTTGGATCCCAAACCCAAGATGCCCCTCTTCTAGGAACTTAGAATATTTGCTGGCTAAGAGGATATCTCAAGATTCTACAGCCCTAAAAGCCACCCCTTTTTAAAAAAAAAAAAAAAAAAAAAAAGTACCTCTCTCTGCCCATTTGAAATGACAGCCCTAGACCAGGTGAGGTGATAAATGTATATATAGAAATACGTGTGTATGTATATATATATCTATATATATACCTATATACACACATACATATATAATTTGTGCGTGCATATATATGTATATGTGTGTGTGTGTGTACCTATATATCTGTATATATATATATATATATATATATATATATATATATATATATATATATATACAGGTATATTTATACAATGTTCAAAATTTAGGCTATAACATCTGCTTTTTACACCCTACCTGCCATGAAAATAAATGTGTAGAGCTTGCCATGTAACTAATGTAAAGTTATAAGGAAATTTCCTGATTGAGCACAGGTGCAACCATTAAATATATCAGGGAAGGTTGAAAAGAATTCATCACCCACACCCAAACTGAAGTTATCTGATCCCTCGGTCCATATTCCCATTCCCATTAAGTGATTGAAACTTATTTTACCGTGTAGTGGATCAGACCCTATAGGATATGATGGCTGGGGCGTCCTTTTACTGTTCCATATTTCTTTTTTATGGCTCTGTTACTGACCCAGTCATATTGAAGAAGGTTATATAAAATAATACAAAAAATAAATAATAAAAAAATCATTTTAGCCGACATTCAGCCGTCATACGCAGTCAGCTGAATATTTATATCGAAGGAACGCTAGAAAAGGAGAATGTGTTGGATTGTCGAGTCAGAGTAATCGTTGAATAGATACCACGAGAAAAAGCACTTTGTATTTTCTGGATTTCCCTGCAGCTGTTAAGATCCAACTCTTAGCCGTTGGTTTTCAACACAAACCATTCCTTTTAACTGGAGCCAAGAACCAGAGAGCCCCCCTCCCCAAACGTCAAACACAAACAACGGTTATGGGAAACCCAAACCTATCTGATAATACCCGACTCCAAGGAGGATCGTCATGTATGGCTGCCAGGCTAATAGCGTGTGCTTCATTTCTGAAGGGTGAGATAGGAGGAGCGGAGATCTACTGAATTTCTTTGAGAGATAATCACGGACCCCCAGTCCCTGTGTTTACAGTACTAAGCCGTCTATTGTCAATATGGCACTCTGGGCCGAAATGAACTGAACGTTGATTTGTTTAAAATATTTCATTTCTTATTTAAATTTTGAGTCACATAAAGCAGTGTTTAAATAAGCCAACCTAATAAGCAAAAAAAAGTAAAGATATACATTTTTAGAATCAATTTACCCTCTGTCACCTTAATGTGATACTGCACCATGTGAGGTCTTTGTAAAATATTTGCCAGAAGTCAAAAGTCTCATTTTTTTTATAATTAGCAAATAGATTGTTTCTAATTCTAAACTGTTTGAAAAGTAGTTCCCAGGAAAGTCCGATCAGAAAAAATGGTTTATTACCTTTCTTTTGCTCTGTGTCTTTATATGAATGCAGATATTTTGCCTTTTTACACCACATTAAGATAAATGCGGAGCAACTTAAAGAATATCCTGATTCATAAAAGGGGCCTAAGTTTTTGTTAGATATGTCTTATTGGGGAAACCATAATTGAGCACTCACTCAGCAACTGCATAAAGTGAACACCACATTCATACACCACATGGACAAAAGTATTGGGACATGGTTGGATGTGTTTGGTGTCTTTATGGGCATAAAGACATGGTTGGATGAGTTTGGGGTCAAAGACTGGCCGCAAAGAGCCCTGACCTCAATCACATCGAACACCTTTGGAATGAACTGGAATGGAGAATGGGGATGAATGGGCAACAATATCCACAGAAACTCCCCAAAATCTTGTGGAAATCCTTTAAAGAAGAGTGGAAGCTGTTATAGCTGTAAAGGGGGGGGGACAACTTCATATTAATGTCTATTTATTTAGAATGGTCCCTGTTGTTGTAATGGTCAAGTGTCCCAATACTTTTGGCCATATAGTGTATATCTATGACAACAATATTTCCATGGTGTAATAGAACAGCTGCAGGTATTTTGTTTAATTTGTAAAATTATCAAGGTAGCGTGCGCTGATCATATTTAATGTTTAACTAACATTGTAATAATTCATTTTATCTACAGACTAAATGTTCATTACTCGTCAGCTTTGTGTTCCAACATAAACTTCTGTCCAAAGTGCCACATCTGTGAAAACTGCAAACCAGAAAGCATTGGACAAGTCCAAGCTAACGAGTAAATAGACCAAGGTACAAAAAGCTCATTTTCACAAAGAACCATCTCCAATATTAATGATAAATTGATAAATTGATTCCCAATACACTGTTTTTGCACCAAAACAGCATAACTATGTTCTATAACATGCAAGGGGGATATGGCGTCAGCTGTTTAAACACAACTTGTGTCTCGCCCTGGGTGGCGTTCATCTTACTGTTCTAAGGAAAATTATCTCTGGCAGACTGGGTGGGAGGGTCAGCATGTCCCACGATGTCTCTACTCCCTCTTCATTCTTGGCAGTTTCAATTCTGTTTTGACTGTTACATCCAAATGAAAAGAGAGGTCCAACAATATAACTGGGCTCAAACGTACAAATAATTTGTCATCGTTTTTACTTTTTAAAGCACCAGTGTCGTATTCAGAAAATCTTTTAATTATAAACATTTGTCCTGCAGAATATGAAAACTCTTCATGTCCAGTGCTCTGTGTTCAGTTCAAGCTAGTAGAGACTCTACGACACACTGAATTTTAGAAAGGCCAACCTTAACAGGTTAAAGGCATCCCTGCAGCAAATTGATGAATTGTCAAGAAAAAAAGCAGAAGGTAAGTGGAATATCTTCAAAGTAAATAAAATACACTTATATGTATCTGTCCTCGGCACACACATGCAAAACAAACAAACTAAAACTATTGTGGCTTAATAGAATGATCAGTCAGGAAATAGAAAAAAAGAGAATGCCGTTTAAAGTATATAAATCAATCAGCAGCATCATTTATAAAATACAAAAATGCTCACAAAACTGCAAAATATAATGGCTACAATGGAAAATGAGAAACAAAACCAATGACAACAAGACAAACACCATTTCTCATAATATATTAATGAGTATTAAGTAAGCTGCTGGCACATCGAAATCTGAAATGTGTAAGTTGTTTAACAAAGGTAAGTCATTAAATGAGAAAGATGCGTGAATAATTGTAGACAATACACTTAGCAACACTGTTCATTGTCAGCTGGTACAGGAGCCAATAATATATTATATTGTCTTTGAATATGCAGGCAATTCTGGGTAATAAGAGGAAATGGAACACCAAAGACTAAGGAAGTTATTTATGCTAATAAAAGTTGTCTTAGAGAGAATATGATGTCATTATACAAATACCAGGGATGTTCGAAAAGTTTCCGCACTTTTTATATTTTCGTTGGAAACGGTGAAGGCGGGAGAAGTAGTAATTGGTCGTGTCTTGGCGTGTCATGTGACTAGTTGCGGTTTAGTATAAGAGTTTTCACCCTGGGGTGGAGATGGCTGTGAAACTTATAAATTACACCAAAGAGGAACAACGTTCTGTCATATTATTATTATTATTATTATTATTATTATTATTTATTGTTTTATATAGCACCATCAAATTCCATAGGGCTGTACAATGGGTAGACAGGACATAACAAGTACTATATAACATAACAAATTGACTAACAGAGACAACAGGTAAGGAGGGCCCTGCTCCTCATATGTCATATGGTTTTTGTGGGCAGAAGGTGTGCCGGGATCAGAAATTCATCTTCGCATGTGTGCTCAGTATGGGGATAATGTTCTCGCTCGTAGAGTGGTCTATGAGTGGATTGAAAAGTTCAAAAAAGCCTTCATGACAGCCCTAAGTTCAGTAAAGAGTGTGCCAGGTGGGTGCCTAAGCAGCTGACAGAGGAGCATAAGCGCAAATGCTTAGACGTTTGTTCCCGACACATGGTCCATTATTGTGAAAGTTGACCATCTTCTAGGAAAAAAGGTTGGTACGACGTTGGGAAAATTGCATTGCAAAAGAAGGTGACTAGAAAAGTGATGTCATTTGTTTTGTTGTCATTTGTTTTAAAAAAAAAAAGCGCGGTCTCGTACATATGGGGACAATACCAGATGCTCGCTAATGACCTGTGCCAGTTCTGATTGCCAGTTTGGAGTCAAGGAGGAAATTTCCCCTTTCTTAGGTGCAATTTGAAATTGCTTAGAGGTGAGAGTTTTCCCTTCTTGATCCACAGCGCTGGGAAGAGTAGAAATAATAAGGGGGCTTAGAATTATTCTCAGCAGGTTGGGAATCAGATAATGAGCGGCCAAGTGTCCCTTATCTTGCGTCACTTTCACAGTATGACAAATCACACTTGAAGATGCTCAGGATTGGGCCCTGTTCTGCAAACCCAGTGCCTGCTAATGATGTGTTTCATGATTCAATAAACAAGTCAGCTGCCACATGGCCCCACAAGTCTCTGAGCTGGTTTATCATTATAAGCAGCTGAGGTGAAAGGTCACAGTCACAAACAACTTGGCATGACAAGAAAGGACTTACTGGTAACCCCCCCAAAACAATCAATGTGTTTGTAATTTATTTCAAGATAAACACGTGTTTAACCTATAAGAACAGTAGATGTCGTATGAACCCAGTGAGTTTATTTGATCTTGCATATTGTGTCCAAATGGTAACCATGAGTTTAAAGCGCGGGTGCCATTACTATTTAGAGCTTGAGGCTTGAGTTAAAATGATTAAATCAATACTGTACAAGTAGAGAAGACCATAACATACATTGATTATTTGTACTAAGAGTAAATATGTGCTGGTTCTTTTATAACCCAGATCATGTATACATTCCATAGTACTTCATCTGCTTATAAGCAGGGTAAGTTTGGTTTGACTCATTGTGATATAAATCATGATTGAAAAAGTAACACAGTCCTAGTAAAAAATATATCAATATATATATATATATATATATATATATATATATATATATATAACACCAGATATACAGTTTGTATTATTGCAATGCCACTAGGTGGTGCTCTCTGTACTCAGAAAGGACGGGATAGATTTGCATGGGTGCCCAAACTTGTCCCTGCGCCATACAAACAGATCCATTCTTTAATTATGTTACTGAACTGTCAGGTGTGCTTGTGAGGAGGGATCTTTTTGGATCCTGACTTTCCATGTATTTATAAAATGTAAACATTTTAACTAGCAGTGCACTAGTTCTGCACATCACTAGTATTAGAGTGCACCGTGCCCATATATCTGTGGTCTTAGGTGTATTTAGCTACATTGTTTCCATGTCCATGTACATTTGGCTTCCAGTGCTTGATATCAGTTTGGTTAATACGGATGTGTTTAATGCAGATAGGGAACCGCATGTCCTTTTTATGTAGTATCTGTAATCTTGTTGCTCTGCTAGGTTCATCCATGCTCTGTGGTCAATGTAACAGCATCCTAAGCCCGTCACAGGTCGCAATGTCCATGTCCAGAACGATAGACTCGGGCTGTTGATTGAAGGACCTATTTTTTTTTTTTTTGGTATGATAGAAGGCCTATATTTTCAGCTTCAGGAATTCATGTTGAATAAACACTAAGGACGGATGCCAACACAAGACGGTTTGCACTGGCTGTCCACGCTGCTGGAATAAATAGAGTGTATATTGATTGGGTCCTGTTAATGCACTCCGAGCTCCATGCCAGGTTTACAACCTTTTGTGAGCTGTGATAATCCAGATCTAACGTCTTTACATGAGTCACAGCGGTCTCTGACTCACTGGAGTCTGTGTAAACTCTGCCAGATGTTAAAAACACAATGACCGGACAAACAGCAGGGGTATGAGGACTAGACCCTTTACCCCCTGACATCTACCTTAATAAGAAAAATAATATCCCCAAATACACCCCTCATTTTAATGATACCAAAATGAACAGTGAATGAAACACCAGTCACGTGGAAATTGATAATTCATATTTTTACTGTTCTTTGTAAATTAGCGATATTCAGAGCCTTAAGCTTTGTCAATCCAAAGGGTTAATCATCTTCGTGGAAGGATAACGCTGCCGTCAAGCATATCCAGAGAAAAAAAAAGCTCAACTTTCTGCCTCTCTGGAACAAACAAATGTATGAATAATCACGTATAATATCCAGGACACGGTGTTTATATGGAAGAAAACTCACATAAATGTCACATCCAGTGCCCAGCGAGATCTGTTGTATATAATGCCCATGTCTGCACTTTTTCAACTTCCTATGTTTTGTTTAACCATGAAAGAGTAAACTATTGACGGGGGAAACGTGGCAGTGGTTTAAAGTAGTGGGAAGCCATCAATATTCTTTTTTTTAAATAATTTTATGATATGGAAGCCTGTCAGTGTTACATGCGCCATACTGAAGGATGATTTCCTTACCACCCCCCCTCATGTAAAAAGACCACACAGGGATTCCTGGCTGCAGGGCTTATATTTAGCATGGTAAAATCCCACCTGTGACAAAGGGTGCTACATCTTTCTGACCTAGCCCCTAAACTCTGTTATCCAGCTTTATGAATTACTTTAAAACGGTCCGAAGATAATTGGACCAGCAGTGAAGGCATTTACGTAGATCCCTTGGCCAGGTAGAGAATGATCTAGGGTCTAATCAGACGATTCCATGTGTGCCGAGCCTTTCCCAGATGTCATCTACGAAGTAAAGGAACGTATATGAGAATTATTGTATTATATATATATATTACATGCTGCAAGATAATGTCAGCCTCATGCTGTGCTGTATTTATGAAAAACTAGAGCGTCATATGATCTACTTACTATTTGAAAAACCTACGTGGAAATGAGTATTTCAGATATATTGCGTCCATAAACCGTCTCCCTTCGCTACTTGATTTACTCCTTTGAGATATAACCATTCCCCATTATTTTCTGCATTATATTTTAAACCACGAGGCACATAGCTGGTTAAAGGTTTAAGCCCCTCTGAGGTTTAGTTCAATTTGTTTGACAGAAACTGGCATTTCTCTCTACCTGCAAGTTACCTTAATGAAAATAAAAAGCGGACTTCTGTTTAGCGTGATGAGTTACAGGCTCTGGAACGGGACACGTTGCTTAATTTTGTTGGATGTTAATTTTCCCTCGTATTGTGCCAAGCAATGCCATGCACTTGAGTTATTTTTGTGTTATGATATGTGTACGCTGCTAGTCCTATAATATAAGCACATTGACAATACCCACGCAAGATAGCATGCCATGTGCCACACGCAAATTGATGGCTTCTCTCGACACTTTCTGTCTGTTCTGTTTTATTCCTGCTAAGATTCATAGAAAGTGATGACTGTGAGCTCATGGTTTATAACAGAGGAGGGGCGCTTGTAGAGATATTTGTGGAACTTTCGGGCACTTTTGATTAGTGATCTGGAAGGAAGTTTAGTGCCAGGGAAGGTTAGGTTTGGACAGTGATACCAAACCGCCCCGGCCTGTTTTTTCATGTACTTGACTCTTGTACATGGTAGTGAAAATCTAACCATTTACCTCCTGATATTATCAAGCAAATCAGGATCTGCCTCGGTAGCAACGTCGATGAGAACTCGTAGCCTCTTTGGAGTTACTTTCATAATCAGTGGAATTTACAAAGAAGAGATCTGCTCGGAAGGGCTACCGTTATTTATCTGCCGTACAGCCAACGCGTTTGATTATTTTGGTGGAAATATTCTTGTCACTACCTTGCTCGCGTAGAATTTGTTTAATTTCCTTTACTTCTTGAACCGTCACTTGATAGCTTGTGGTTTCAATTAACTAGAAACTCGTCTGCCTTTTGCTTCCCTAGAAGTTACATTCAGCAGTTAATGTGTTTGCAGGGCAGAGGGCTGTCAATAGCCGATTACGTGAAAATATTATTTTTATACAAACTCCTTGTCAAACTCATGGCTACTTTATAAGTAACTAGTGAGACTTCACTTAGAATCCCGTATCCAGTTCTGGCGGCCATGACCTCAGAAAAACATCAATAACTTGAGTGAAGGGAGACAGGATAAAATATTCAAATACGACTCCGGCAGAGAGGGTAGTAGATACTTGGAATGGACTTCTGGTAAAAGAATTAAAGAACGCTTGGGATGTGCACAAAGCTATCCTAAAGAATTAATGAGTAACCAATTGGTTCTTTTATGTTTTTGCTATGTATGTATTTATATTTCTAAATATCTTTCTGTCTTTATATGGACTTTTTATTAAAGTATTGTTTGTATATTTTGTGTACTGGTTGTTTCACATCTATGAACCTACGTCACCTAACAGATGATTATATAATACAAATAACACAAGAATGTTTTTTTTCTTCTTTTTTTAATAAAAAAAATTACAGATTTTTGCACAAAAGACGGCCGTAATATTTTACACAGTTTTAAACAAAGAGCAAAAAAATAAATTGTCTTTTGTTTATTTAAAATCTTAAGTAGCGTGTATAAAACATACTGTTAGTGTGTAACTTGGGTATTAAAATACTTTTAGCATTGATAATTCAATGTATATTTTTTTTCTATAGGCAACCTCAATTATGTTATTTTTCTTTGTATAAAAGGCACTATGTATTCCTGTGAGGGGCAAGATCTGTTGCCCTATGCAGTGGTCCTTCTGACATCAAATATTTGTAAGCATATTTTACCATACAAAGTACATAAAAAGTAATATAAAATGTCAGTATTGGAACATCTGGGCTTTCAGAATTTTACATTAGTAACTGTTTCCATGTTTCAATTGAACTAAAGCCAATGAGCACTCGCTGCACGTTTTGAGATGTACGGTATATAATTCTGCGTGTGAAAATATATAGCATGAAAGACCTTTATCACGGTGCCCAGATTCTTTCTGATTTCTCATATTACATCACCACTAGAGACCAACGGGTGCATGTCTAATTATTGTCATTTTGTATGGTGCGGAGAGCCACAGTAGCAGTTGGTCCTTGGATGAGGTCTATCCAGGAGACCAAAGTCTGTTTAACTCAGCAGGACAGTAGATGCAGATAAATGCCTCACGACTGAAGAGGGCAAACCACCACCCAGGAACTAACAGACCCCTCTAGGGCTGTTGTCGACGTTCTGTTGTGTAACAGAATACTGACCAGTAGTTGACTGCAAAATAATTGTCGTCCCTCACGTTGTCAGAAGTGGAATCTGGTTTTAATTTCTGAAAATCCATTTTAACGCTGCTAGCCTTAGGTCAGTACTAACGACAAAACATGTAAATAAGTTGTTAAAATATGGAAACACAGAATTTGGCAGAATTTATTCTATCCAGCGCATCTAATTTGTCGATTTTTACAGCTACTAGAAGAGTTGAAACCTTACTTGGTCTTTTGTTTGGGATGGGCTTGAGTTTCCTTATTATACAACCTTTTAACCCTTTGTAACGGTAAGGAAATACTACACTTAGAGAGGAATATATCTGTGAAAAAAATGAAAAATCGTAGTGTTCTTGGTGGTTATTCCTCCTGGGGAACCTGTGTATCATAAAGATATTGCAGGAAGGAGTTTGGAATGTAAATTGCTTGTATATTAACACTTGAAACACTAAGCCTTTGACAGACCTTTAAACGTGTGTTGGGAAGGTCAGAACCAAACCCAGCACTACTTCTGTCTGTGGAGTATTTACACGCTGCAGATGTTATGTCGGGTGTTGGGCCAAGTTACATGCAGACTCCTTCTGCCCATCTATTCGGGTAACTTCAGTGGCTGTGACCGATAAATGCTACTGTATGGGGTCTTTAGCATTAAAAGGGACACTATAGTTATGATATACAATTTAATGTATATGATAGCTGAGAAGTCCTTTTTAAATGTAAATATGGTCCTCGTTGTAAATGCAGAGTCCCCCATGTGCATTTGCTTCTTTTCTCCCCCTCCCAGCTATTTGTGGTGCAGGAGATTGGAGCTGCAGCTTCTCCCTAAGTATTTTTTTTTTTCTTTTTTCATGTGAAAGCATTGCCCAGAGGCCTCCATTGGACACTGGGGTGTCGCTTTAATGTTGACTCCACTTTTTAATAATAATTTGACTAATTTCATATGCAGTATGTAGAAGTATATTGAATTGTATTTGTTTAATTTCTACCTCGGCTTCCTGGGTAATTTAACTGATTTCTCTCTCACTATTTTCGGTTATTTTCCTACCTAGAAACAGCATCAACTTGCAGGGAAACGGTTACATTTTGTTTCTTGTTTAAATATTTGCTTTTGTCAATTTGATCATTTTTGACACTTGTTACTGATTATTTTTTGAGTACCATACGTACCGTACCATCTTTGTAAAGTGATTGCGCTTTTACTGCTACTGCGCACATTTTACAGCCAATTCTCCTTAATTACAAAGAATGCACAAAGTGAATTTTGGTTGATTGCAATTCAAAAACAAAACCCTCTGCTTATCAGAAAGGCGAAACAATGGAAAAAAAAGAGTGATATTAAAAACACCTGAAACGTTAAAAAATCTTGTATATTTTAGTGTCCCACAGACCTGGCATATAGGTGTACTCTTGTTCCCTGAAATGTCTGAGAATAGTTTGGGTAAAAGATTCTGGGAAATAGTGATACCAGCTCCTGACTTTGTTTTATTCCAAGGGAATAGGATGTTCTACACCATAATTATGACTCTTTTTTAAAAAATTTGTTTTGGCACAAAAAAAAATAGTTTAATGGGAATATTGCTAATTTAAACCAAGATGGAAAGAAAGTTAAACAACACAGCAAATTAAGATTGAAGTTAGGCTGGGTTAAAGTGCTATTTAGGATCTCAATGGAATGGCTTCTAAGTTATATATTTTTTAAAAAAATACCCTTTACACATAAAAAACAGAACCGGTGATTGCCTCTATTCTAACAGTGCACAGTGAACAAGATTTGTACAGTAAAAACGGTGCAGTTGATGTAAACATCTAATTATATATAAACGTGTGTGTACATATATACATGAACACACGCGCACACACACATATATATATATATATACACATACACAACGCAGCTGCAGAGTAGGTCTTATCCTTGGATTTCATATCTTCTCTGACATAGTCACTTCTTTTAAAAAAAAAACAAAAAAATGTAAAAAAACTTAGAAAAATAGCACACTATGTACACCGAATATTACAACGTCATGCAGATAGTTTTGATTTTAGCATTGTACATTTTTTTTTCTTTTCTTCTTAACCCTGTTGAAGAACCAGTGACAACAAAAGGGTTAAACAGTCCGCCAAGAAATTAGTGTATGTTTCGTTTCTTCCAGTAGATACATAATTACAAATGCAATATCATTGCTAAGAATCTGGAATGAGGTTTGTACAGTACTGGTTTGTCTCGTATTATTTTACATAGTATACAACACACGCTCCACATATTATGTATATATTATATATGTATACCCTTGCTCTATAGTGCCATACAAATGGGGCTTTTTTAGTGGTTGAACTAAGTACTTTAAAATATATCCTAAACTTGCATATTTCGGATATATAAAGTAAAAGACTTTCAGGACTCCTTAATTATAAAGCTGTCATGCCCAGCATCTACAGAGGGATTTAAAATGCGGTGCCACTTCTAGTCCCTTTAAAACTTGGATAGACTAAGACAACATTGCTGGTGACTTTCACTGTATCTCCAATGTAATGAATCTGAGGCATTTTCCATGTTAAATCTTGGAAAGTTACGTGAAATTGGGGAATGTAGGATATCACGTAATTATTTTGTGTTTGATAATTCCCTGCAAACAATTTTAAAACTGCTGCTTTTTAAGTTTATACCTTTGTTGTAAAAAAGGTTAACTGTTTTGGTTGATATGCTTTTCCCTTCTAAATAAACATATTACTATATACATCTAACACGTGTAAAGGGTAACGGGCTTGAAGGATATTCCTCTGTCCTGTCAGGGCATTTCCTCTTTGCCTTTTACTACTTTGGAAAATTGACCAGTTTTCTATAATAACTGGAGACCTCTATTCTATTAAGACTTGGCAACATTTGTAATGTGAGAAAATACATTGAATTTGCCTTTTTTTTTATTTAATGTCTACTAACACCTAGGAAAATAATCCCTTTCCAGTGCATATAACGTGTCTTTGGTATTCCTGCATTCAGCCAATCTTCTCGTATTGCATGAGTATGCTAAAGCCCCAAAGCAACCCACTCAATGTGACACGGCCCCCGCACGGCAGCATCTTTGGAAGTCTTTTTTTTTTGTTTTCTTCTGTTTGTCGTTTGTTTTTCTTTTTTGCATAGTAGGTAAAAAAAAGTCTGTAAATGCATGTGGAAGGGTAAAATATTGATCTGAGGATTGGATTTGAGCCGTAAAGCTATCAAGAATAGAAAATGTAATTGCACAATAATGTACAACTTTCAACATATGAAACAAGTCAAACTTTCATCATATGAAACTGCTATTAGCTCATTGTGGATCAAGTTAAATGTAGGCACTTGCATTGGAACAGTCCTTAAACAATATGCAGAAGAATAAAGAAGCACACCTTTCCTTTCTTTTTTCTGGCCCTTGTGGATTATGTACATGGCTACCATGGCTGGAATGGAGGTAGTCCAACAATATGCGTCTCCATAGAGTCTTAAGTCAACCCTGCTGGTATACACTTATAAAGAGCTTTGAACTATAGAGTTATCCAGAATCTTTACATTCTCCCTCGCAGACAATGCTTAATGTTCTGTACAGTATTTTAGGTTTCGCTGTTTGTGAAGGTTCATCACCACTGTTCTAGATGCAGATCCATGGCTGAGTTTAAGTTGAGATCTGTGTCATCTAGGAAATCAGTGTTGAAGATACTGGGGCCAGTGGTGCTGAGGGACCCTAAGCCTGTAGCAGAGCTGGGCGGCGTCAAATCAAGCCACTCCATGGTCTCCCAGGGAGATTCGGTGAAGCTTAGATGATGGAGGACGGTGCTTTCTGCAGATGATGGAGACATCTGAGTCTCCATTGGAGAAAGAGATGTGTCTAAGATTTCTCTAGAGGGAAGAATCTCCTCAGAAGCTTTTCCTGGAAATCCATCAATTACACCATCAAACGAAGACTCTCCATTGCCAAGCTTTAGAAGACGCATGTCAGTGGATCTTCCAACTGGGCTGTGGGAATTTAGTAAGACTTCAAGGTGACTGTCATTGTTTGAACAGTTGTCATATAGAAGGTGATCGTTGGGTGGCTTGGCATTTGAGTTTCCAGTTGGCACACTCAGTTGGTGGAGTTTCTGCTGCCCACATGGTCGTTCTTCCTTGGCATTAGCTGGCATTTCTAAGGAAACATAAAGTGAAAACATTCTATTGGGAATTTGTAGAGAACCAGTTTCAAATCTGAAGGCAGCGTTACATAAGGGTGTATATGGCGTCAAACTTTGAAGAAATATTTACATTGAAAGATACTGGCTTTATTTTGTTTGTCAAAGTGTTTTTGTGAGCTTACCTCCACTCTCAATGAGGACATCAAGGAGTTCATCCATTTGCTGGCTTCTCGTGATTTGCTACAAAAAAAATGTATAATTTTAAGAAGCCGCTACCTATTAGGAAGGACACATCCAGTTTCAGATTTTTCAATGGACTTCCATTTCTGATGGAGATCAGGACTAGCCAAAAACCATTAATTGATTCGTTTTTCCTCTCTCTGATTCATAATAATTTATTATTTAGGCAGTTCAGGATCTCTAAAGTCTCATACTGTCATTGGATCCCATGGTGACAGTTATAAGGCAGCTGGACCAATTTGTCTATAACTTCCAGAAAAAAGTGCACAGTAGTTGGCTGGATTTAGTTAGGGTGAATGCATTAGTCTTAGTGCATGTTACTGTGCATGTCTCTGTTCTTATCTAGAAGAAGACACTGCTACAGAATTCCAAGGTTTACGGTTACTTTAAGAGAACACGCAATCACAGGAAATAGCTTGAGTCCTACACTTGATGAGAGATTCTTTTATTTATTTTTTTACCTGTCTGACTGCATCCTCATAGGAGGGTGGCTGCTTTGCCCTAGGAAAATTCGGGCATGGAATTGAAAGCTTTTGGCCTGTCTGGGGAGTTTGCTGCAAAACAGTCATCTGTACGGAAATAACAAGTAGATATATGTGTATTAATTATGTGCTTAAAATAGCTCCCCCTTTGTGCCAAAGTAAATTCTATCTATTTAGTTATATTTAAATGAAAAGCATTTAAGGTGTAGTGTACATTTGTACCAAGATTTGAATTTACATAGCACTCACCCTGAAAGTCATTTTAAAGTTTAGAATTCATATTTTAAATGACTGAATTTGCAAGTTAAAGGTCCAAATGTATTCACCATGGTGATATCCAATGAGTTTCCAAGTCTTACTAAACTGCCTTCTTCAGTGAGGGGCACTTTACAAATTATTTTGTTTATAAAAAATGTAGATCCGAAAATGAGGTTAATGGGTAATTTACCCTTCATCTCAGCATGGGGCCCAGAAGTTTTCTTACCTTCCGTTGCATGACTGGGCTCTTGGATGGGATGCCATCTTTATTGCTATGCTTGGTTTCTGGTTGATCAATGAAGGACGAGTGGAAGCTGTTCTGGTTTGTGGAAAAGCATGCTGTGTTCCCAATGTTCTGCAAAATACATTTAGACAAATTAGTTTTGAAAATGGATTTATCAAGGTAAGTGCCAAAAAGGGTGATTTGTGGGTGCATATTGCATTTCTGTTTGCGCTTACACACGTATAACCCAAATACAATAATAATTGAACTGCTTCCTAATGTAAGGGTTAGAGCTACAGGAGTAACAAATTTGCCGTTAATCGTGGGGAAGTTTGTTGTAAAATATGTAGCAGAACCTTTTGAGTACATTTTTATACAGTAGGGCAAGTCTAGTGAATGAAAACGACTGGTTCTTCTTACCGGTGCAGTACATATTTGGTTGTTTCCGTGTGGAGAGACACTGCGACCATCTCGTTGTGTGCCTGGAGACACAGACTGCAAGTAGTGGTTGTTGGGAGATGGAGGCAGACTGATGTGCTGTGGACTGTTTGTAGATCCAAGAGGCGAATGCTGAGGAGAACACTGTGGACTCAGAAATGTGGAAGACATTATATGATTTTGGCCCGGGGCCTCCATGCATTGGTTGTTCACCATGCAGGACGTTGGTTGCACCCCACAGGGACTCAGTTTCTCTGTTTGGCTGTTTGGCTGTACTTTCAAGGCCATCTGTTTTGATGCAAATGGACAGCTTGATGCATTCTCTTGTTTGATGGACACCCCAAAAAAATGGTGAGATGGCAGTTGCTTATCTTGTGGTCCACAGCTTCCTTTCCTCTTTTGTAGCTGCAGCCTTAACTCCTCCACCTGTCTTTGCTCTTGCTGAAGTTTCCATGTCAGCTCGTTGATGACTTTCTGTTTCTCTACTAACATTTTGTCCTTTTCTGCATCAATTCCTTCCAGTTCTGCTTGGTAGCTACCACTGTTGATGCTACTCATTAGGCTCTCCTCAGCACTAAGGTGAATAGGGGAAGGGTGTAGGCCGAACTGAGGAGAAGACATTGGTCCATCGCTGAAGGTATCTGGCAGAGACCCATTAACAGAGAGGTCTGACGATGCTGGTGATATTGGTGGAGTGGAGCTGGTGCTACCAAACTGATAGAAGCTATTGGATAACACACCAGCTGAAGCATGATTTTGGTAGTTTGAAAGTGCATTATTTGGTGTAACTGGGAAGGTAACTGTTGTTATATCCCCAAATGTCGGTACTGCATTGCCGCTACAGTCTTGGAAAGGCCTCAGCCTCTCCATGAGAGAAGTTTTTGTACCGGACACTGGGAGTCCTCGTATTCGCAGCTGTTGCCTCAATTCTGAAACCTGAAAATGTACAACAAAGAAATGATGTCAAATATCTGCACCCTAAGGATGACTTTTCTGAATTTTGTTTAAAATTCAAGATTATTGCATTATATTTATGGAATCCTCAATGATATATATATATTATGGAGAAGTCTTGGGACTTGACAATAGATTTAAAAAACAAGTGCTTACATCGTAACTTGAGTACTTCAAGAGTTTGAAATCTTGTAAGGATGACAATAATCATATAATCATAATTACTGACTTACTTTTAGGTCATCAAGATTAGAAGGCAGTAGTCCTGGCTTCATGGAGGATAAACCAGGTTGGCCTGGAAATGATGTCTTTACGGGAGACAGGGACGGACTAGTGATATTGGTTTGGCTGGAATTCCGTGCCATTTGTTCATTTTGCTGCCTGTAGACATACATTGAATCATTAATCAGAAATCAAAATGTTTTTTTTACAATCACATTTGGAGGAATATGAAATATCAAAGTGTGAGACTTAGTTACCGTCTAGCAACAACTAAAATGCGTATGTTGTACAACTCTGGGCAATTGGACAATTGTTTTGCATTCATTGGATCTGACGTACAGGCTTCCCTAAAGCATTTTACATTCTCAAAGAAGAAAATCAATACATCAATGTTTGAAATGCCATTAGAAGTATATTTTTCATTCAAGGGTCTGTATCACACTGGGATGTGGCTCTCCAGAATGGATTTATGTGAGGTGGGACAGGTGAGCGGACGGACAGTCAGCGGGTAACTCACTTGAGCTGCGAGGGGTGCATCCCTGGGTAGTTGAGGTGCTGGTGCTGCTGCTGCTGGCTGAGAATCTGCAGTTGCAGGAAGAGCTGCTGTTGCTGCAGGAGCCTGGCGTAGGCTGAGTCCATGGGCGGGGGAGACTTCTCTGCTTTTTGGTCGGGAGGAATGTACTGGTGATATTTCAGCTTCTTCACCTTGGGCTTGATATCTTTGGGTTTCTTGTGCCTGTTCTTAGAATCCGAGGATGATTTGGACTGAAAAGAAAAGATAATGGTGTTGTTACTTAAACAATTCCTGCACTGGTTTAGATGTTTCTGCCACATTCCTTATTTTCTGTTTGTTTTGGGATACAGCAAACAAAAACAGATACCCCGGGCCTTTCCTGGGATAAGTTAAAATGAATAGCAACCATGATACTAGGATGTGATTTCAATCAGGAAGTGGCAGAATATTCATGTTTCATCATGTCAATGAGTTATAGCTTTTACAGCAAAGAGTAACAAGCCCAGCATAGAAACTTTTCTTCTGACTTCTTGGCATCTTCTGGCTTTCCTACTAAATTCCCATGATGGTGGTCCACTAAAAGATCACGGGGGTTGCACTTATTTGATGAAGACTGGGGATTGTAGGAGCTATATTATATCAACATAAGCTGGCAGAAAATAATTGTAGCTAGATTTCTTTAGCAGCTGGAGAAAAGCCGTTGGCTTCTCCTGATGTTTGACGTCTTTCCATCTCTGCCCCCATCTACGTTCTCTGATTGTATAGCAGATACTTCTAACTTAATACTTAGGCTTGTGCCACAGGGTCTGCCAGAAACACATTTAAGTCGCTGTGTGACCTTTTGGATTAAATTTATACAACCATATACCTTTACTGCTGCTGCTGTGACCGGCATTGTTGGGGACAACTGACTTTCTGCATGCAGGGGACAGGGGTGACCAGCAACTGAGCCTGTATCGGGCACTTCCTTTTCTTTTTCGGGGGTCTAGGAGCAGAGAAGAGAGCCCTTTGTTGAGATTACATACAGACGTCCGAACTAAAAGCTAAGAGATCCTTTTACCGAAGCACCAGCATTCGCTGCAAAGTTTTTGAAATGTCTGGCAAGTTGTGTATTCTAGAAGACTAATGTTTTATCTTAGGTTATACTGTTATTGTAATTTAAGGCAGCTGGGAATACAAAAGGATTTTGAATTATTGAAAAACAACAACATGTGTCACAGTTTTCAGTGTCTAAGCTCAAAAAATACCGCTGGGTGAAAATCCCTCCAGCTAGTGATCTTTGTCTGGGTTTAAAAAAAAGATTTGTCTTAAATGGCATTTACACAAACCCAGTGCCAAGATAAACCAATGGGGCTGATTTACTGTTTCTTGAAGAGGGTAATCCAAGGGACCCCAGCACTGCACCAACTGGTTATTAAAGGCGGTTAAGACAAAAATCAACATCTGGTTTTTACACAATTGTCTAATATTAATTCAAACTTAACTTGTAACTTATAAGACCACGCTATTCTATAAGTTTCTCCTCTGTCCGTAAAAAAATAAATATACAGTGAATTCCAATTAGTTACGCATACATGGATGTACAAACAGAGTTGTATTTTTTTGACAATCAGTCATCAAACATCTGATTTTCATGTGAAATAGTTCTCGGGATCATACGGGTACTCTGTTCTGTATGACGTTACATTTTCCTAGGACACGAAGCATCAACCTGTTCTTGCCTTACAGTTAGTTTTAAGTAATAACCCAATTACAAATGTATTTTCCAGTGGCCGTTATTCACCATGCAGAAGCTTTTCAAATTGGAAACAGACATGACAGAGAGGACTGTGGTTTAATCTGTCCTCTGTCTGGTAAATGACAGCGTCCATAAGATACCGGTTTTACGCAGTCTGATGATCTGTGAACGTGTGCTTGGCAGACAGTACTCATCTAACCTCCAAGATACATTTTAGAAAATATATGCTACCTGCAGCTATTGAGAATTATACCTCTCATTGGAAATGGGGGCAGTGGTTACCGCTGGACAGTAATCACGTATAGTGCTGTAATCCAAAATATTTGCTACTCATTATTCATCTTAGATGACCTAATGATCAGAAGTGGGGAACTTATACCGGCCAACAATAAGCGGGAGCAGACCATTGCTCACATAACAAAGTACTACTAAACTACAACTTGTTTTTACCTTACGGGCAAAGTAGTGGATGCATGAAAATCATGCCCAAGGGAAGACATCGAAATTATTACTAGACCACAAACTGAAACAATGGATTAAAGTGGTTTCACAGCACATTATAAGACCACTGACTGGGTGGCCAAGAGTTACTGCGCTCTAATTTGTGTTAATGTGAAAAGAAGCATACATTTTGTTTGTTGCGTGTTAGGGCTGTGCAACCAAAAGGCTATTTAGGTCATAATGTGATTTTTCACCCAAAAGTCTTAACCACTAGATTTTTAAGCGTGATGCCCACACTCCTGCCGACAAGCCTCTGAGACCAATCGTGTTTTATGAGCTCAATGCAATTAGACATACCAGGCAGACAATACTTTGGCCGCTTGCCCTAAGTGCTTGGAAAATCAGGGTACACAATGCCAAGTACACTGTGTAACAAAGACACAGGAATGAAGAGTAAACAGACTGGCCAACAATCTGTCACCCTGGGGTTAACAATAGTTCTGGTTATTCTGTGTAGAACACTGTAGAGTCTCATAATGTATTGTTATAATGCAGATAGTTTAGAAACCCTGGTTTACTTCAATTCAATTCATTTTCCAGATATCTAAACAAAATGCTGTCCCAGAACAGAGGCCTCTCCATACAGAGCTTTGATTTATAAAAGAGCGCGGTGTGTAATCCTTATAACATCGGTTTTAGAGCTATCCATCCAAGTGGACTAAAAAAGTTTATACGTGTCGGACTGGTGAAATACTAATGCATTTTCTTGACAAACAGTAGCAGCTAACTGAATAGGGTATAATTTGTAAAATGATCCACCTGTAGACTATATACCTCTGTAATTCTTACAACATAACTTCTGAGTGTGTGAGAAAAATGCCGTACATCTGACTTATTACCCAAATGTCTACAACAACATTTTCTTCTATCTGCTCTTGTATTCCTCTAATATATGCTCAGCAGCCCTTCGAAAGGGAACTTAGACCTCTTTTCCGTAGTTTAAATACCATAGCTGTTGATGTATCGTGACTTAGTAAAAAAAAAAAACCTATATAGAAATTACCATAAGATATTTGCATTTTAAATCCGTGTTGCATAACTCGGGAGACCTCTCACCTGTGTCGAACCTGACTGAGGAGTGCTTATTGTATCCAGATTTTTAATCTCTTTTGGAGAAGAGGACAGATGACCCTGTTGGTCCTCGCTCTGCTCCTGTTCAGGAGATAGGCCGTCGCTGCTGCTATCTTCCTCAAAGGCGAAGGCATCCACCGGCTTGGGAAAATTATTCTGATTTCCTTCACAAATTAGAAATGTCAGGGTCAGCATAACAAGTCACAACACCTCTCAATTAACTTCACAATATATGCATTCACAGAAATAGACCAAGAAACTATATTTAGATTTTGGTTTTGGTGGCCTACACTGGAAGCATGTTTTTATTTTTTAAAAACAAATAAAAAGGCAAATAAAACTGACACATTTAGAAGTATTTTTGGAGCAGGTTGACATTTACGCAAAAACACTTTGGGTGCTAATAGATGCTCTTCTGTGGGGGGGTCTATGAGTAAAGTCATAGTCCCAACAAGTCTGCTCTGATTCCGTGGTCAAAGTCGCTACATGTGTTTTCTTTCAATGGACAGGATCAGACTCAATCCAACGCGTGATTTCCGCCTGTGACACATAATCAGGATTTGTTCCAAACTGGGAATGATCTGACAGTAGCCCTTGAGTGCTGGGTGGCACTGATTAGTCACAGCATACTAGATCTTAAAGGAACAAAGATAACAGCTACTATTGGGATCTGGCAAGTATCAGCCTAACCCATGGGTTGATAAGGCACAAGAACCAGGATTACTAATGTAAAAGCAGGTGCTAGAGTTCATGTTAAAGCCACGTAGCAAGTATCAAGGACCCTTTCCCCAGAGGACCCTGGTTAGATGTTTAATAGCGTAAACTGAAGTGATTAGTGCCCTTATCACTGTCAGTGGCTCCATCCCCAGCTTGTGTCCTATCACCAACATGAAGACAAACATTAAGAGTTTTGCATTGCAACGAGGCATGATCCACAACATACAACATGATTTAACTCCCCCAACGAGGTCAGTGCTATTAATAAGCTTGACCTTCAAACTGATAAGTCTATATATAATGTTCCTAAAATATTTTAAGCACAATAACCAGTGAAGAGAATACATTTTACATATTTATTACATTAACATTTCCACCTTTGTTTTATATCCGAATTTTATTGTTAAAGTTTCATTTGAGAATCACAAGTTGCGATATCATTATGGGCAATTACTATTTTACAGTTAGGATAATCGGGGGTTTGGGGCTCTTTGGGAAGAGTTTGCATAAATAACCCCAGAGGTTCGATCGATCACACAGTGTCACAGCAGCAGATGACGCCTTGTCCTCGTGTTTTACAACAGGTAGTAACATTTGTATGTTTCAGGAGCGTGTCCCAGCGTCTTATTGATTTCAAACTGGTTTTGGATGAGGAACACATATGCATGTAATTTCTCAGCATTTGTTTTGAACTTCACCTGCTGATATATGCTAGCCTAGAGCATGGTGTGCATCACATTATGGGGTCTTAGCCCACCATGGCAGACCGGAGCCGCCTTCCTGCAGAGCAGGCTGTGATGGAGAGCGCTTAGTGCTGACAGGCCGCTGGTAAATGGTCCTGTGAAATCAATGCTCAGCTATTTGCCAGCTTGGAGCGCAGACAAAGCTGCCTAGCGTTTGGAAATTATTTGAAATCTGGAACTTTTCCCTTCACTCCAGAGATTACGTAAATACCTTGACTGCACTTTGCAATGTTTAAACATTTTATCTCCAGAGGTTAAAGCCAGATAATTCCTGGTTTATAGGGTTAGACCAGCGAATGTTTAATACCACTGGGACAGATTTAAACAGTTATTTGGAAAGGTATGTAGGAAGTGGTCCAAACGTCTTGATCGCTGGACAGATAATTACGACCAAATCCATAGCACAGCGCTAAATCGTCATGCCACCGTAGACATTCAATCAGAATTTTCTGAGGTACTGGAAATGGGAACTAATCAAACTCCTGACCATCCCGGAGAATTTGGAGAAACAAGATTAAAAATATAACGAGGCATTTAACGGGAATCGATATACGAATACATAATCGAGTGCGATTCTTTTCTTTCACTGTGAAGTCACTCGCAGTAAATCTTCCATGAAATGATGATCTAAATAAGGTGGATTGAATACACCCAGTCTACGGAAGAAAATCGAGAAGCAGGAAAGGGTTTATACCTTTTATGGCCTCTTTCACAGTGGACTCTAGAGGAATAATGTTTTTTTCCACCAGTTCTAAGGGCCCTGGTCTGAGTGAAATTCTTTCATTCAGGTCGTCAGCCAAACGAGCCCTTTTTAATTTCATCTGGGCAGACTGAGCTGAGCCCTCTGCGGCTGAATCTGGAACAGAAAATTCAAGATAAGTCATTTCCTTCCAGCCTCTGTCAATCAGCTCACGAAGGTCCAGGGCTTATTGTGAGGATTCCAGAGTAATTGTAGAATTAAAAAGATTTAAAATATCGCGGACATTTGTACGAAGGAACGAGTCCACAGCAAGTCTACGACCCGATTTGAAAGTACCAAATGACGTTGCGTTACGTGATGCTAATGGCTACCTAGCCTCTGCGAACCACAATTTCATTGCTAGAACATGCGCAGGGGGTGTCCAGACTTACCTTGCATAATATGCATATTAATGGGGTCAGACTTCTCAGGCCTGCTCCTGATTTTGTGTTTTAAATAATCTTCAGTCTGGAAATAAAATAAAATGTATATACGTTATTTGATCAGTGATAAGCATGATACAGATATTACACTACATGTTATTTATAGAACGGCAGCAGATTTTAGGGGAGAACGGAAATTTACAATTACAAATAGACACTAACGTTAACGCACATTAAGATGTACTGGTACAGAAGGGGAAGCGTGTCCTGATCTAGCATGCGGTTGAGAGGGAATGAGACCTAAGATGACAGGCATTGCAAAGTTTGCTTTGTGAAGACCATGAATGAAAGATGCTCAACCCCAAAAGGCAAGACTACTCAGGACCAGAATTGAAGAGTTTGGAAGTAATTTTTAGGGATTAGGAGTTTGCCTCAGACGACGACCTTCAATTTCTCTTTCATTGGGATCAGTGATACCTGGCTACATTAAATAATTTCATTGTCAAAAAGGAAATGAATGGTTCACCCATGATACTCAAAACTAAATGACGCTATTATGAAATCCAACAGCATTCGGGACTTCAAAAGACATTGGCCTCTAAAAGGCCCTCACCTCACTTAAAAACCTTGGATTGAATGGGCCGACTGTCACAGGCAATTTATGATAGTCCCGTGCAGGTTCAAATGACAATGTGTGAGTTTTGAGTTTCTAAAAAAATGACCTCACATTTTATTGTCTGATTTGAAAACCAGGAGGCAAATATTATGATTAGAGCCGAATGAGTCACTGCATTTCCTGCCGACTTTCTTAAATCAGCTGTTTCTGAAAAGGCTTCTTTCTTTGCCTATAGTTTGTGCGGCGTAGCCCTGATGTTTAATGTATTCCGCTACGGTTCTTGTCTGCACTCCTATGAGACAGTTTGTTTCTGTGGACCTTGACTACAAAAACAGATTGATCTTAGAATAATGTTGATTAGAAGAAGCAGCACAAGATTTAATACCATTCTTCCAAGATAAATATACCTGTGCAAACAATATGCTCACAATATAGGGTTTTATGCGCCACCTTCTGCCTCAAACACATTCCCTGATTCCATTCAGATTTATTTCACTAGACCCATATTTCTAATGTTAACCATTGGGCATCGGGTGCTTCCTTCTCCGGGTCTCTCAGAGTTTTGATCTGGTACCTTTGGAGCGAGGGTTCACAGAGTGCATGAAATTCTAATATTTTGGGAGTGCTGATTTACGGGGCTAAAGACTCTAAAACTAAAACCCCTGGAGTTTTAGTTTGCGGGGATGCATGCATGAATGAAACGTTAATGTCGTTACAAAGCTTGTATTAATTATAAACATGTAACATTAAGTAATGCACTAACTTCAACAGAAGATTTGCCTTAAAAAACAATTTATGTGCACAAAATCAATGCCTCATTTGTGTTTATAAAAGCGGAGCACCAGAGATTTTTTTCTTTCTAGCTTACGTCTTTCTGAAAACTTTTAGAAGGGATGTTAGTTAACAAAAAGAAGTCGCCACAGTATTTTCAGTGTCCAAAGGGAACGGGAGACGCACATCGTTTGATTTATGTTGAAAAGTAAAGAGATATTAGGCTCTACCTTGGCTCGATCCAAGTTTTTCCTTTGCTCGTGGAATGCAGCTGGGCTCTTCAGGGCTGGAAGAGCAAATAATGCAGACGGTTAGTATAAACAGCTATATTTATATTTGTACATCTGCGCCGCTCATGGATGATCTTCACAAAAAATGTGATGGTTAAAGAAATGAGAATCTCACACAAAAGGGCATTATTAGAGTTTCCAGTTGGCCAAATCAATTATATATATTATAATGCGTCTACAGAGCCAGTAGCAAATAACCACATAACTAGGAATTTCAGGAGTGAAGCGCAGGCTGCCAAGCACCGCTTTAATAAACTTTACTTAACTTGACGCATAAATTAATATTGGCACATCTTCTGTACCTACATTGATAAATGCTCCTAGTTTACCTGTAATAGCCAGCATACACTCAGTGCTGTACAGTGGACGGACACAGCGTGAAAATAGTTTATTGTGTTACAAGATTAGACATTGAGGCAAAAAAATCACCTGCTCCAAAGAGCTTACAGTCTTAAAGGTTACAAAATGTCAGTGGTGGTCCAGCCACTCTCACTTATATAATTGCCACATACGCACGCAATGATAGATCCTTATTTCCAGGACTGTATCCTGATTTATGACGCAGGATTACCGTTTTTGATATATTTGATATACAATCATTTTCACCTGTATGGATTGTGCTTCTAGAGAATCCTAATATCCATTGATACCATTAACCCCAGTTTAACTGCAGTGTGATCTCTGGCACTAAAAAGTTTATCCCAATTAGCCATTTTTCTCATTGATTTGTGTCTCTAAATTGGCATAATACACCAGACGATTAGTCTCAATTCTTTATTTGTATCCTGGTATTGTTACATTCATTACTATACTCCATAATTCCTTCTGTAAAACACCATGTCACGCGGCATTGATTCCACATTAAAACATAAAATAATGCATTGTGCTCCTTCGGTGGAAGCAGTAATGTCTCATTGGCCGCACATGACATAGAAACTTGTACCACTTGCCTTCTACATGCTTACTGTCCGTTTACTTCTACATTTATTACTTTAATGCAGAAGACAAAGATGGCGGAACCAAACATATCACTGTTCACACACGCAACAAGCTATGTCTTTGCACATTAAGTTCCAACAATGACCACAACGCCTTTTAACACAATAAATAGTGGGCTGATTGAATTACTTCAACATTGAAACAAATCACTGAAGCAAATCAACCACATACAAAATTCATCTGCATCCCGAAATGGAACAGACTGTTTTTATATGGCGTTGTCCGCTAACCATACAGCTATTCCCTTATTTGATTAGAGAAGGTTGCTTAATGTGGAGTAATGAAACTGTAGCATACAGAAGTTTCACGGCTGAGAAAAACTGCTCGAACTTGGCGGGAGTTAGAAAATCACGGAAAGTCCATCCGATAAAAATGAAGGTTCGTATTTTAAGGGCAAAACATAGTCTTCAGTTTCAGTTACCCGTTAAATAAAATTAACAAAAAATGTCTACATCTTCAAAAAAGGAATAGATGTTCAGAATGTGTGTGTCTCTCGTAGCATCGTTGCCCTTTCCCACCAAGACTACATTACAGAAGTTGTATGAAAGGGTTTGCTTTCTCCATATTTCTGTAGGTCCACAGATGAATATGTTACAGTCCTCTCCAACTGATTAATGGGTGATAAGTTAAGCATGATCAAAGCCCAAACTGTGTTATTTCTCCATGAATTACTGGTTAAGATGCCACTTTTTAATCTATTTGTGTGAAGTTATAGAATATGTTCTTTAATCACGTTTGAGTTTGTCGACTCGTTAATCTCTGGACATAAGATTTGAATTGGTTAAGTGTGGGAATGAAGGTGTAAAACATACGCCCTCATTGGCCAATATCTGTTTATAAGATTCTTTTCAGTGCATTGTGGAAGTGTAATGTTGTAATCCTCACTCTGATTGGCTGGACGTTAGATTCTAATCAGTACGTTGTGAGTGTGGAACAATTCAGATGCCGTATTCTGTATTACTGGAATTCCTGCTCTCATTCTCTCACTGCTTCCGGTCTTAGTATCGATGTAATGATTCCCGTTGGGTAGGAGATCTGCCTTTTCTATAAATCAGAATTTTTAAATATACTCACGAGGCATGATACCTTGGTCCACCAGATGCTCTCGGTTTCTTCTCTGCTGAAGCCGTAACTGTAAAACTATTAGAAGAAAATTGTCAGGTGTCAGAGCTTCCCCATCCTAAATTAGAGAAATCTACTTCCAGTGGTAGCCGGTCTACTACTGCTCCAAGAGGAACATGCGCTTCCCTGTACAAGTCCTGCTCATCCACCGGGAATTAGAAATCAGTTTTCTGGGGGTAAATTGGTGTTAATTGTGTAGTAGAACTTCATGCAAAAAAAATGTTATCGCCAAGCTGGAGATCTTGGATGTTATGAGCTCCAGGGTTATAGATGAATTCACACGTCAAAAAGTAGTTTCACGGCACACGCGCACGAGGATTACATTGTTTTAGTAACACCTGAAATCTTAATTACAGTTGCATGAACAGCAACCCTTTGTCTAGTAGCCCTGTAAATAATCTACGTTTCATGGGCCATGAGACATGGCTCAAAAGCCACGCGACAGGTATGGCCAAGTATCACTTTCGTGGTTTTAGACCTGTTTGTTTCCTTTTCTCTGCCTGCTGAAAAAGTACTTTATATCTAACGAGCTCCATATGGACAGATTGGTGACAGTTGAAGGAACGCTGTGCTGGATACAGAAGAAAATGGGCTTTGTAAATTGTTTTAGCAGTTGCTGAAATCACACAGTGCCGCAGTTTTTACAAATACATTTACGTCTTAGAGAGCCTTTCCTTTCACCAAGTCAGTAGAGATCTAATTCTGATTTTATGGCACTTAAAACGTTCATCAGCTGACGTTGCCCAGGATGTTGCCAGTACGTCGAGGCATTTACAAAATGCTGTTTTTTTTAAAGTAAGTTAACATCAAGAGATAGAGGTCCTAGACTTAATGTAATCACTTCTACATCCCTTCTAAAAAATAGGGGAGATACAGAAATGTAATCTTCTGACACCCGCAGAACTGATATTATCCTAGGTTAGTCCTGTGTCAGCACTGCCTCGCATTAATGGGGATGATTCACGCCAAGAGTGAACCCACTATAGGCCATTTTAGATGAGAGAACGGTGGGATGCCCAATTGCCTCTTGGCCAAACTTATCTCTTCCTCATATGCTGATTAAAAATGATTTATGACTTCAGTGTTATGTGGAAACACACCAGGTAACTGGCTTCTGGCGATAGAAGAGTCTAGTTACTAAGTGGTAATATGAAGTTAGATGAAGAATTTCCAATCACTGCAAAAGTATGCATTATAAGGGCCAGCTCAGGTCTTTTAGGAGGCTTATGTGCCCCGGTTGGAACTACATAAAACAATAGGTAACGTAGAAAGGTTTTGTAGATAAGGACAGGCCACTGGACACAGTCAAGTGTAAAGCGGATGAATTAATGGGAGTAGAGCAAGACTGTCCCAAACCTATAAGAACAGCTGAGAAAAATGCATTAACAGCACCGCCAAATCAATCTAGGTCCCCAAATTAATTTTCCCTGCCCTCTCCAAATGTATTAGGAATTATGTAATGTCTTCACTTAGCGAACAGTATAAGACTGTGAACGTGACAGAGCATAGTTATTAGTTTATTGAATCCTATGTTTGTTCCACAGCCGCGTCCCATCAATTACAGAAAAGCGTATGGTCTGAAACAGCTACTCGGCAATAAATTCTATAAACCACAGGCTGCGTGCCTGAAATTAGTATTCCTCGAGTTACAAGCTATGTGTGAGTGCATTTCAAGTTATAATCTAGAATGTTGAAATCAAAACTTACAATATTCCCAAACGTGGCAAATGTCCTACAAAGAAGACATTCGCCAAAAAGGAGGTCCATCATCTTGTAACAGTAATCAGTGAATATACTCTCTCCCCCCCCCTCTCTCTCTCTCTCTCTATATATATATAATATACTCTCTATATATCCTATTTCTGTATAATGAGGGTATCGTCGTGATTCTAGAGGGTCGTTGGCTAAACTGTGAGCTGTAGGTGTCTAAACATTGCATTATCAGGTGCATACCTGCCGGGTTTCTTCTGCAAGATGAGCTTCGTTATTAGCGCGACTGTCCAGCAGGTGGTGTAGAGGCGCAAGTACTTTCTGGGTCGGCGTACAAATGCACATGTGAATAACATGTGCTAACGGCATGCAAAGTGCACCGCACATATGATGTGCAAAATACTCACAATGAAGAGCTGTATATGTGGGTTGGAAGTGATGCAATCACCCTTGCAATAAATAGAATGTTCTGCTGATGGCGATTTATACGTAACCCCTGCGCATTTCGCATGTTCTGTATGTGTCATACTTCCCTCTACTCACCTCTTCACAGATGCTTCACAGATTCTCTCCCACCCATCCACTACAGGTACTGGAAAAACGTTTTTCCTTACTCTTCCTTACAAGCTCTCGTATTCCCAACACGATGTTATTCTAATTATAACATTTCCCATAGCTCGTTAAATATCTTTATTCAATGGACTGCCGATAAAAATAAACCAGAAACTCATATCATACAAATAAACGCAGATCATAGCCATAAAAAGAATAAAGCATCTCCAGGGAAGATGTGTTCTCTTTGCAACCGTTTGTCCATTTCGGAAAATATGCGATGACCTCTGAGATTATCAGCAATCATTGCGTGCCAGCGATGCGCTCATCATGACAGCCTTAGCATGTTAAATTATACTGCACTGTGTTTATATTCCTGCCTTACAAGATAACATTTATTCAGCGCAATGTATCAAATATAATCACCCAGACTTTGATATAATGTTGTAAACAGACTTCCCTGTAACATTTGTCAGAGCGACCTGAGAATATTTCACATTTCGATGGTATGTCATATTATAGGGGCTGACCATGCCGTCAGATACAGAGAATCCAAACAGCTCGGCCAAGTCTCTTGTCTTTTTCTTACAGACGCAAATTCTTAATTCTATTTCAGCACCGCTTTTAATACAGTAATCCAATTTGTGTTTTGCCTCTGGGGGGAGGGTATAAGGTGGCTGAGTGGCTCCTTTAAATATATATATATATATATATGATATTCTCTTTGCAAATGAATGGGGGCTTCTGCGGAATCACCCCATATGCATTCGCCCGTTTCCCCACCGTCCCCTGCTATTTTCTGAGCAGGAGGGCGTTCTGCGGGGCTGTCTAATGAGACCCCTTTTGTGCATGCGTAAACTTCAGTGGGAGCCGTCCACCTATGCATTATGAAGAAAGTCCTCAAACAATAACTTTAGTATACATTCTCCTTTGACAAGGCAATCTGGGGCATTAAGCTTTCTCTTTAAGGGTCCGCCACCTCTGAACTAGTTTAGCATTCAGCAGCTTCTGAAAAGAATGTCCTTGTTCTTCTACCAAAATGATCCAGAAACTCTGGTTTCTTTTTTGAGCTCCTTGAAACCAATTTTCCTAAAGCGCTGTCCTGTAATTGGAAAACTGCTTTATTTAGCCGTGCAGAAAGCAGGAATGTTTCTTATATCTTTAGTTCTGTCAAACTATGGAAAAGTTTACACATACCTATGTACTTCTATAGCAAGTGAGGGTATCTTACAGGACCCAGGTGTATTTGAACTCCCTTTAATGGATAAATGACGATGCATACATTTTGGTGAAAGCTTATGCAGCGAGAGTTCTGATGTTTAATTTTAGACATAAAACTTATTCTGACACCCTAAAGTAAATAAAAAATAATTTCTTTTGTTCCAGAGCTAATTAAGAAATTAAATCCACGCTTACATCTGTTATGTATTCTGCAATTGAGCCATGGGGGATTTAACAAAAGTGAATGGGAGCTGTCGATTGAGTATAGTAACCCTCTCAGTTTTTACTGTCCCAGGGTTGTCCAACGCAGAGGTCAAGGGCCACTTTCCTGACATTGTTAGGGCCCCTTAATGGGTAGGCTTCTGTATGTATGTACCTTCGTACAGTGACCAGACATCTCTTTAACGCATTGCGCGTAACGCATTTATACCTCATAAAAATGTAGGTGTCAGCAGTAACATTTGAGTATTTTGGGAATACACAATAGAATGTAAACCCCTTGTCTATTACACCAGCAACATGGGGCAAATGTGTTATCAAAAGTGTTTGGTGAAATGTCTTTAAATGTTTTAACATACAAGCAATTTCTGTAGGTCTTATTGATCTATTTACAGTTTGACATTGAGTCCACAGGCCTACACATGCGGTGGATCTGAGCTCTCACAGTGTTGGTGCAGAAAACATCCTGTATTGAGCTTCTAAACGATATTTTCAGATAAAATAATTAAAAAGTGTTTTCCCTGTTGGGTTAGGTTGGCTCAGATGGCAGCTAGTTGTGTGAGTAACCTGTATTAACCACGGCGGAACGAATACCCACACTGGGGAATCAGACTTTCTGTCCAAAAGGCTGTCATGGATCTGTCATCCTGGCATCTAGCGTTAAATGTATATGAAATTATAAGTAAATATGTGAATCCTTTATTTCATGAAAGCGGATTCTCTGTACCTGGAACAAGTTTTCCAACTCTGTTGGGGTGCCTTTTAATTGACCGCATAACATGTGGTTAACTGGAAATATAAGGTTGGAAAAACAAAGGTTTCCATTTTATCAGCTAAAAACGATCAACTGCCCGGCAGATGCTTTGAAAAATGTAACTCAAACGCTGAGTCCTGGCGACTGTATGATGGGATGAAATTTCTAACATCTGTTCATAACTCGCAGCACCAGTGGACGCACGCTCCAGAGAACCACAAAAAGAAACTGTACCAGCTGGTCGGGAGATACATGAACATGCACAGCAATAGCAAGAATACGCCGGTTTCCTATGCATATGCAACCTCTCCCATGTCCCATCCCTCCCATACAGCAGATGGTCCCCAAAAGTAGGGTTTGAATTCTTAGCCAAGATTGCTGAGGATTACTGGAGTTGTAGTCCACAGCAGGAGTGGCAGAACTTGCCTATTCCTGGTTAACCAAATGTTAACAAGTTTTAAACATTTAATGTTTCCTCTCTCTGCTTAACCCTGACAGTTCCAGAAGGCACTGCAGACATCCGTCCCTGTTACAGACAGCGAGAGTGTCTCTGTATAGGACACAGCTGTTGGTTTGGTCTGTTGTAAGAGTTAATGGGTAGCACCACATCATTTAACTGGCTGGAGCCTTTCCCCCTGACGCTTCCTTTTTGAAGTTTGGCTACAAGTTAAAAACATATGGTCACAGTGACAAGAGGCCAGCTGTGGTGAAGGGGAGCTGCACAGGAACCGAGAACTTTAACAGCTTGCTTTTCTGAGAGGCAGAGACATCGTACTGATGCATTGGCACCCTTCACATTTATAAAAACACACAAGACAAACCCATGTACCCAAGTTCATCCATATAATGATAAAAAACAATAACGTTATTATCTATTTTGCCTTAAAGAATATACTCCATGCTAAAAGAAACCCTGCATTTCCTATTTTGTAAGCGAGTAGCCATGTTTGTATCTGTTGTATCTGCTAAAACAGAGCCATTGTGGATTTCACATTTTGACTGTCCCTTCTGTAAATATTTTTTCTTCGGTCGAAAATGTTATCTATCCGTCTACTGTGATTCGGTTTCAGTATTGTATTTTTACGTTTTCATTTGTGCTCCTCAGACTAGGAATTTCACAAGTCCTGTTAGCAATATCTCACGCAAATAGCAATTGCATAACGTTGAAACCGTTTTGGCCTATTGTCTCTTGGACCATAATTATGGAAAAGGGACAATACAGAGGCTAAGTTGAAAAACGTTTCATGTTAGGTGAGATTTGGCTCCACGGGGAATGCTCGGGATCCGATAACCCAATGGATTGACGCTGTCCCCTCAACAATTACCCATATAGTTCAATGAGAGGGTTTGGGGTGGGGGTCTGCATTCAGTCCTTTCTATCTGCCCAGGCAGAGGGCAGTGTTGATCTGCACTCGACTTTTGGCAATGATTCCAAGCCATACCACCCCCCTGTCTTTAATTTCATTTATCTGACTGCTAAGGTATCTGACAAGAACAAGCAGCCTGAACTCTGAGTGACAGGAAACTTTTCACTTATCCCGGTGTCACTTTTGCCATTTAAATGCTTTGCACATTCCTGTGCATGATAACACACTCTATATCTGTAGGATGTCCTCCGAAGACATTCCTTAAACATCATTCATGGATTATTCCGTTTTGTTCTGCGGTGGGGGCTGACATTAACGATCCCATTCCTTTTGTTTTAGTTTACCGGCCTGATGTTCCTTATTACTGCAGAATTATGCAATTTAGCTATTGACCCAGTACTTTAGCAATCACCGTAAAGGTTTAACCACTTAACTTCTAAGGCTCAGCCAGTCTAATATTTCATAAAAAAAAGTCTTAAAAGTCAAGATTAAAAAAAAATACCCCGCAATTGTTGAAATGTTTTAATATGGTTAATTTCCAGACATAAATTCTACCATGCACACGTCACACCGTTATACTCACATATTGTAAGTTTGTTATTTATGTAATTAGATGATTATAAGCAACAAGGTTTGTAAATAAAATATCACAGTATTCCCTGGAAAGAAGCATTCATGACGCGCTCAAACAGCATGCATGGGTTAAAACACCCCTCAGTAATATATCCCAAGGAAGGCATACGCAGGATTGTCACAGGTTAATTCCCATGGCCGTGTGGTATGTATGTCAGTACTCTGACTTACACAGGAAAACATGTCACTGGAACACTTGTCAAAACACTAACAGTACAACAAGATGTTATAGGATTTCCAGGGAATTGCACTTTAAACTATATAAAGCAGCTGTCACGACATAGGACCAAAACATGTAACTGTATATAAATACAAAACCAAACACACATTGTATAAATACACACGCTTTGGGGTTTTAATGATGCGTACATATGTATATACGTACACACTGTGTATTTGTGTGCACACACACACACACGTTTTCCCTTATGCAGATGGCTACATAAATATTTTTTTTTCCTTCTCCGGTATTTCCAAACACAACATTTTCCACTTTAAAAGGCTTAACTAGATTGCGGTAGGAAGCGGCTTCCTTCTCAGGATAGCGCTTATTGTAATAGCTCGCAAACAGCCAAAAAACATTTGCTTCGGGGCAATAGTGTTCATTTAGAAACTTTCTGGCAAAAGCGTGTGTAGTGTTTCAATAGCAATATGTCAGTTTGACAGACACTTAGGAACCAGTGGGTATAAGTAACTCTGTACTACTTAAGAAAGGTAGGAAATATTTCTAACCAGATTGGTAAAGACTAAGAAGTTGCACAACATTTCATGGACCAACCTTTTTCAAAACATAGGATATTAAAGTTACCAGCCTTGATCACAAGCCGGTCGGAGTCTAGAAACCTTTCACCAAGGTACGGCTGAAAGACCAAAAGTTAAAGAGGGCTCTGGAGCTGTCAAAGCCAATCTTGGCTCCTTTATTCATCAGTCTTATTACAATGAGTGTCGTGGCATCTAACCATAAAGTGTTGCGGCATCTGAGTATTAACATCTGGTCACCTGCAGCATAATAATTAGCAGATCGCCATCATGCTCCTGATTATTTACATATACATTCTACTGGAAAAGTATCAGAATACCGTTTTATAAAAGTTGCGTCTTCCGATGTAACAAGGTTAAGATATATAGCATCTTTATATTTAAACTCCCTTTTCTGGTGTTCCCTACCTGATCTGAATTTGCTCCGAATCAACAGTGAGTGTTCGGAGCCCAGAAGTGTCATGTTGTTCAGATGATCAGAATTCCAATGTCGAGAAAATATCCCTCAGTAAAACCATGAGGATGAAGAGGATGTATCCAAACCCCTGCGCTGTTCAGCTGCTGCCGGCTTCGCAGCCCAGAGATGTCTGAGGCTTCAAAGAATTTGGTCCCATCAAACACTGACCTTCTCCAAGAGGCAAATGCTTCTGCTTCAGCTGTGCTCAACTATGAAGTTTCATCCAAAAGGCACCTCCTCCCCAGAGTTTACTATTATCAGCATCCTTGGGATTCAGCTGATGTCACTGTCTACTAGTGGTTCTTGCTAAAAACATCAGTATGATATCTGATCCTCATCACCACCAAAAGTAACTCCAGCCAATCGGCGTGCTTACTCCCCTCTTTACAGGCAGAGAGGCACTGCTGTAATACTGTAGGACTTCACATTTCTCTGACTCAAATGGTATAGACAGGCGGTCATTTGTCTTGGCTGCCACAGCTGAACCATGCACGCTGCTTGAGTATTTTAGTGTGCAAAATCACTAAAGCTGCGAGCGCATTAACAGATCTTTGTGTCAATGTTTGACACATTTCACCAGGAAATGTACCAACGTCTGCTTTCTACATCAGCTGCGTCACTAACATTTTCAAATCATGTCTGATTGTACTGGGAAGGCTTTCCGATATCGAACGAATTCCCTGTGCAGACGTATAGGAGTCTTTACAAGTATAAGGTGTCTGGTTAGGGGAAAATTACCCTGTAGCAAGCATTGTTATATTATCCTTGGTTTCCAGAGCAGCAATATAGCAGATGGAACCGGACGCAATAGCCTACAGACCAGAACTCAATTGTCCCGACTGCAGACCAGAGGCTGAATGTGGCCTGCAAAGTTTTGGTTTCATTATATTCCATTAGGGATTAAGTAAGATCTTATGAGTTGTATAGTAGGTCTCTCCTTTAATGCGTTGCACAGCGCTTCTCTATGGGAAGCAAACGTGGTTTTCGGAGGGTGCATATGGCAGAAGGTGCACTCAGGTTGTGGTTTGTACCTAAGTGGGCTTAATTAAAACTTTGCCACCGCTTTGAGGTTTTATTTTTTGCAGAGCGAATCGTTGTTTTATTCATACATACGCAGCTGGATTTCAGGGGAACTGGAGCTTCACCGAACCAACATTAGCCAATAACCTGTGGGCAAATTTCACTCAAACTGAAATGTGGAAATCTCTAACCACAAATATTTCACCAGGAATGATGTAACAACTGAATGAGAGGCATTTCATTTTACAATACCGTTTTGAAAGCATCTTTATTAACCAGTTCAACAGAAGAACTACCGGCACAGCAGACTACCCCAGACTATGTCATTTATCTGTGCCATACACACTAGACCTTTCCCGAAGCATTTACACGAAGAAGCGTGTCTCCAGTCCCTTCTTAATACGCAGTGGGTGCTGCTTTAAGAAGACTAGACAGCTAGCAGGCTAAGCGTGCTGCCCGGTGTGATGTTGTGCACCTGTTATCAACACTTTCCCAAAGAAAATGTAATATGCGCCATTCAGCTCCATACAGGGGTGTGCAGATACATTGTTACTCGGTGATAGCTATAAGACAAAGCATTTCACATCACTGATACAACGACAGGGGTGCATGTGTGCATCTGAATCCGGCAGGAGATGGGTGCACAGCACAAAGGATGACTTTTACCACCTTCCTCCCCCACGCAGGAAGAATTGGCACAAAAAAGTAACTATTTGGAAATATTATGTATGGATAAAGACCTACTCTGTCGGAATGGCTCCGGCTCAGGATAGGAAGTCCCCATGTTTGTGGGAGTGGGGTTGGTGCAATTCTTCTCTGAAAGTCCTTTTCCAAAATGCTTTTGACTTAAGTCTCTTGCAAAGGAAACCACTAAGCTAGCTTCCCCTCCTAGACTGATAAAGATTCTCTTCAGCCGAAATATTTCATCCAGCAAGTTCAGAATTGCCAGCAAACAAACACTCTGGTCTGAATACAATTTAGGTTGTGCTATAAACATAATTTTTGGGGTGCTGGCTTTGAAATAACCCATTTAAAGAAGAAAGCAGCGAATGCGTATGAAAAGAAATACGACGACTTAGTAAAGAGCTTTTCAGCTATTATGTGCAGGCCGATTGAATAAAGGATACGGCTCCAGAAACTAGAGCAAAATGGAAATAGAAAGAACATAATGGAGTCTGAATTTTGATATCGGTCAGACCCCCCTTTCCCTGTTACGCTGGAACATGTATAACAGTCTGTGATGGGCTGATATCCGAGACTGTGCTACATATATTAGCATCCTTAAAATGCTTTCATTCTACTCCAAGCAAGAGAGAAATTGATTTGCTTACGCGGGAGAATCTGGCAATAAAACGCACACCCAGTAATCATCTGCCATACACATGGTGTTTGCTTTCATTTTCTGCGATCTGGTTTTATTTTCCTGAGAACTAAGTATTATTCTTTACTAATTATCTTCTTCCCTCAGATACATGTAAATATTAAGTGCTGATGGCTTTCTACTGGTGACCTAGGGGTGAAAGGTCGTGTTTACTGTTCAGATGTTAAAACTTATGATTTGGATCTTGAAAAAATAATTCAATGCTTCAGATAACCCCTATAAAGCAGCTGGAAATGGTCCCATTCCATGTACTACAAATCCACTGCGTACTTTATACAAGCATTCCTTATTAAATAAAGTATTTCATGTCATTGTCATTCAAAGCAGTTCTGCATTTCCTAGGCTTAGATTTTTTTTTTAAATTGAGGAATAACTAAATTTCTAATTTAAGCTAAATTAATTAGCATCATTAGATAGAAATGATGACAAGTTGACATTATATTACAGTTATTTATATAGCACCAGAGGGCCTTGCTTCCAGGAGCTTACAATCTAGTTGGTTGAGGGGAAAGTGAAACAATAGTAGAGGACTGCTTGGATGGGAATGAGTTGATAGGGTGCAGAAGATCTGTTGAAGTTGTTGATGGTTCAGATGGCTTGATTAGGATGATGGCAGGAGAGTGGAAGGAAGAAAGGTTGCACGCGTCACAAAAAGGTGGATTTTCAGAGAGCTTTTGAAGATTGAGTATGAGTGAGAAGATCTGACGGGACGGGGAAAGCAATTCCAGAGAAGGGGTTCAGCGCGGAGCAACATTAGAAGAGAGGCGCAGTTCATGAGAGGGACAAGAGAGTGGTTAGGGGGCAGAGATATAGGGTGTGTAGTTAAGGGCTCTGTAGGTAAGGGTCAGAAGTTTAAATTTGATTCTGAAGGCTATGGGGAGTCAGTGGAGAGATTGGCACAGAGGAGCAGTGACAGAGAAAGATTAGTCCAGCTGTAGTGTTGCAGACCGATTGGAGCTGTGAAAGTTGCAATAATCCAGATGGAAAAATATTTAGATTATTTCTCGTGTAAGGAATGGGTGGATTCGGGAGTTGTTTGTCAGGTAAACGCGACAGGATTTGGTGAGGGATTGGATGTGGGGAACGAAGGAGAGAGCCAAAGTGTGACACCAAGGCAGCGAACTTGGTCAGTTGGTTGGATGATGGAGTTGTTAACAGTACTAGAGATGTCAGGGATTGTGGAGGCATGGCGAGATAACTGTAACTTTAGTCTCTGAGATGTTGAGCTTCAGGTAATGCAACGCCATCCATGACACAATTCCAGAAAGACAGTCGGTGAGGCGAGTTAGAAGAAAGGTCAGGAGAGCAAATGTAGATTAAGGTGTCGTCCACGTATAGGAGGTTCTGGAAGCCAAAGAAAGAGGTGTAAATGGAGAAAAGTAACCATACTGTATATAAATGAATGGGTTTAATAGGATGCTTCCACATCTCTGATAACCTTAGCTTTTGTTCCTGATTCCTGACCCCTGTGCTACGCTTCAGGTGTAGTCTGTGAATGATTGCAGTTTAATGGGGAGTTGATCAGATATTTAAATGGCTTAAGATTGGGAAGATATAGTACAGATCCAGCAAACCCGTCTCTATGTATGGCCTGGAAATAATACATCTTCTCTGGGACACACATTCTGTATAAATTGTTTAGAAATTTTACCAAGAGACATCCCAGCTTCCTTGATTTAACACAAGTAACTCTTGCACCGGTTATATAAAAGCTTTTGGACTTAAGACGGTTCTCGAGTCTTCCCTCAACTGCCACTGTATTGTCACTTGTGTATTATGTGCTGTGCTTAGGTATGATTTGGGGATGTCAGGATAATTAATGTTAAACACAACCTTTTTCTGTACTGCAGAAAGTCCGAAGTGGTTGAAATGCTGCAGAATCTTATATCATTTCAATCCTGCTTTGACAGCTTGTGGAACATATGCTCGATAAATCTGTATGAAAAACAGAAATTTGATAAATTCAAGAGCATCTCTGGAAAACAAAATCCTCTTAATGTCTATGACCAAAATTGGCTAATGTCGGTGATGGTCTTTTTCACAGAAATATGAAAGATTTGACAGCAAAATGTCTGTGTCTCCAATGTGAAGATTGTAAGAAGACCATGTGTGCATTCCAGACTCCACACTTGAAATTTTAAGTAAACTGTAATAATACTTTTATTATGTGGATCTCACAGTATACATACAGTGATGGACATTACATTTTGCAGACTCCATGTTCTTTGTCATAACGGGTGCTCAGACAAAATATGTGACTTAAAGGTCAGAAGGTAGTCGACTGTAAGTTTTATACTTTATGCTAGCAATTGTTTTATGACCGAATTATAGATGACGTTAGGACCATGTGCAATGACGGGCATGTGGGTCAGGTCCTTCCAGTGTTTAATGAACCCAAAAAGTGCCAGAAGCAGCAGGTAGTTCCCTTCACGTTGTGCTACTAGATCGAGTGACCCTAAATCTCAAAGGTTCATGACCATTTCTTTTTTATGCTATTCTCTGTATTTATTGTGTTACGTAGCACCAACATATTTCATAGCGCTGTACAATACGTAGACAGGACATAACAAGTAGTATATAACATAACAATTTGACCTACAGAAACAACAGGTGGACACAGCCCTGCCCAAAACCGGGTAACCACTGGGGTGTTGTACGTATCTTATATCACCAAAATATCAGAAAAAAATAAAAAAAAAAGTATCTCTAAAAATGTTCTCAAACTTTAAAATGCCTGTCTTTAAATACTTTTCCAAAAGTAGATCTCGATATCATTCATTAATCATAAGTAGCTCTTATTAAATTAACCTCTTAGGTCAGCAACATGATATGTCATTCTTTTTAAATTCTTCTGTGAAATAGATGAAATCCTTCAGGTAATCAGTTTAATTGCATTGCAGGCCACATTTAGTGTAGTGCCCCATCAGGCCTTGATTGCTGGGGGTCTTCAGAAACCCTGCGGCCGACTGTTGCTGTACAAGCTGTTATGCCAAGGAGGTCCTGTCTGTCAGCTGTGTAATTCTGTGTGTCTGGGTCCATTGGACTTCATGACTCTCATCAATGGTGGATCAGACTCTAAACATATCACTGCACGTTAAGAGGACCTTTCTAATCTGGAATCAACATGGCTAACATTTTAATTGCAACCAACTGCATGAAAAACAGCTGGCCGGAGAAGGCCCCTGAGGGATTTAGATCTGCTGCTGACTGCGGTGATCACCGTTCTACTTTAGACCAGGAGAGGAAACACGAATAATGCGACTCGTCTGATTCAAATGCATCATAATCTAGGAATTGCAGATAAGGCAGATACCATGGTGATTGTCCAGAGACAATGGTACTTACAACCCATCCTCTATTGGAATGTAGATTTGTACAGGGAAGATACTGAATTTATGTCATTCATACCATTGGCCTTTTTCCTTTGAGGTTTTTGGCTTTCATTCTTGCGCCTCGATTATGCTTGGTAGTAGTTGTGCATGTATGGTATGTTCTCTACCTACTAGCAAGCATAGCAGTATGTGTGTGTGTATGTGTCATGATCCCCAGCATGCAAGCAGTATGTTTGTATATATTGTATGCATGCTGCCAGCGTGTGTGTTTTATGCGTGTGGACGTGGTTAGCTGTGTCAGTATGTATCATACCGTTTAATTCATACACATTGTATAAGTTTGCATTGTGTCTACGTATGCCTTTATCTTTGTCATCGTGCTGGACCTGTGTGAGAATGCCTCAGTTGATTAGGAATGTTGTGTAGTTGTGTTAGTCCGTGTGTATTAGCAGCATGAGGCTAATTTATCTTTCCTTATAAATTCAAACCTGACACTCTATGACGCATTTCCTTAATATATAATCTTTAAAATATCCATGCAGGTCAGCCTCCTGATGTGTTCTGGTTACTTAATGTATCATCGGTGTCTTGGTTGCAGGGTACCGAAGTCTGTGTCGTCTTCCAGCACAACTTGCTCATGTTTCACAGAGTCTGTCCCCAGACTGTGCCCCGTTGATAAATTTGTCACCTCGCTGAGGAATGACTTGTTCTGCTATTACGAGGCCATGTGTAATGTTTTTGTCCGAATGCAAATCAAACTTTACAAGTGTTAAACAAACGCGCTGCTCATTGCCACATACCAGACCTGCTTAAATACTTCAGGCCACTGATCATTATCACCGGGATTGTGCAGAACATGTTTTAGAAAATCCCACGGCATTCATATTACCCCAAACATAACCTTAAGCTTTTATTGTGTTTAGACATTTCTATATAAATGTTCATATCGTAGCAAGGACTGTTGTATAGTAGAGATGGGGTTAGGGGATATGGGGGTAAAACGGGTAACTTGGAGACCTAAGTTCCTCGTGTAATTAGCTGCCAGGGTCCCCAGCTGAGCTATTAGGAATTACATTGTGGTCTCCTATATCATTCCCTCCTGGTGATCCCAGCTAGATCACAGAGAGTTATATTAGGGACCCTGTGTAATCAGCATCTGGGTTCCCATCCGGGTGGCAAAAGTTGCGTATGCAGTTGGTTGATGATAGGATTCCTTAATGCCCCAAGCTGGGTGACACTGATATCTTGGGGTCTTCATACTGACCGGTGGAAGTTTCTGTTGCTCTTAAACACTCTGCCACACTTCACTCTCACAATAATGTAAACTGTGGTTATCGCTTCATATGCAGCTTACAAATATTTAGATAAGCAAACCAAGCTTTTGTGGTCTGACTATTTTTATTATTTGAGCCATGGTCTGTTTCCTGAAAAGCCATAAGCCTGATTAGTTGTCGCTACCCCCTCTCCCCGTGACCTCTGCAGAGCGCAGTCGGGCTGTCTACACTGAACAGACCCAGAAGCTCAGACGCACTTATACAAATACTCACAGCTCAGGGGACACGAAAGAGTACGTAAACACGAAACACTGCGTACTGACCCGGCAAATCAGCACCACGTTCACCAAACTATACCAACGGCTTAATAGTCTTTCGTGCATCTCTCATCAGCTATCAAATTTCCACGCGTTCCCATACATTTTAAGTGCGTTTGTAAGTACCTCATCTGCTGGAAAGCTCTTCCCTGAATCTAATATTCTGTAACATTTAGTCTACCTATTGGCTTTCCCATGAAGGCATTATTTTAAGTTATCCATATTATTTATTTATAGAAAGGTAGCTATTTAAATAGCTGTGTTCAGGGCTCTGTCTCTTAAGGTTTCCCGTCCTTCTTGATTGTGATTCCCATCATCCCCAGCCATTTGGATTTTCAGTAGAGCAGCTGCTAGCCTGGACTGCCTGGCCTCATTAAACCCTCACTGCTTATGTGTGCAGAATTTATGGTGGTTTTCCAGCACATGTGTCTGTGTTCACACTGGCCAGACATCCGCTGGTTTACACGCCTGGTCCTACAAATGGACCATGTGCCTGCTCTGTTACAGAGGCTTCTTAACAAGGTCATCAGTAAAGACGGGGTTAATCCAAGCACTTCCAGCACTGGTTTGTATGATGGTGCAAAAGAGAAATGACGACGTGGTCTCTGTAAGGCTTGCCCGCTTAATAAGTGACAGGAAAGTCTCCAAGACCTAGTTCATCGGGTAGACTGGCAGCGTGACGGGTCGATGAATTGGCTGATACATAGACTTATCGCATGTGCCTCATGGGCCCCATTCTTATTCTTGCCGTACTAAATATTGTTGTTAACGTTAATCCAACTTCCATTCTGTGTTTTACATCGTGTTCTGTATAAGAATGAAGATAAATCAGATTTCTGGAGGGCAGATATGTCCATCTCCCCTTCTATCCCTGTACTCTTTGGATGACTTGGGGTCTCGGAGATAACGGCTCTGAAATAACGAGCCCTCTTAGTTTCTCCCAAACAAGTGACCCGTACGAAAAGGAAACGCACGCAGACATCTTGTGTCTATCTTGCCATGACTGCGTGGGAGAATTGCCAGGAGGGAATTTTGAGGAGCGGAACGCGTCTGTCTTTACTGGCCGACTCTCCCAGAACGAGAGCCGACGTTGCCAGCCTTTTTCCCACATTTATTGTATATAACACAAAAAATGTATAGCCGTATGTATTCACCGTCTTTATCTGGAGTACAGATCAGTGTGTTTACAGAGCCCCAGGAGATGGGATATTATAATTAATGACAATTTCGAAAAAACAAATGTTATTAGAAATAACGAAGTTTTTTTTTTTCCCCAACACAATGTTTGTTGAATTTTATGACATAAAGTCACTGTGCTGGCTTTTAAATTAATTATTAGTGGGGAGGGGGGCTCCCATCAGGCTTCCTTACCAACAGCCTTTAAACCTCAGCCTGTATTCCTCCCAATGCGATAGCGAGGTTCACGCTGAACAATACGTATGGGAAAGTTTAGCTTTTTTCTCAATGATTAATGTATCGCTCCTTTGTCTTCCACAAAGCAAAATACATTCTCACATTGTTCAAATATTTCCCCAAAGTTTTGCCCGCAGCGATATTTGGCCATCTCAGTTGTATTTCCTTCGTTTACACGGCTAGATGATAATGTTAAAATTCCTGGCCTATTTTCCCCTTATTAATAATACTTTGAGATTCCAAATTCATGTCATTTTCATTCAGTCCTTGGCTTTGTTAGAAGCGCTCGTTCATTAGGCTTGTGTGAGCTTGTCAGTCAGGGCATCTCTCCCTGGCAGCCGGAACAAGAACATTATCGGGCAGCTGCAGGTATGAACAATATAGTGTTTAAAATCTATTAAGCACCCCAAGCCTAGCGTTATTCACAGATCATTTCTCACCTGCATGGATTGCCTGATGCTTTTGCTGTGTGGTTGAGAAGCATTCAGAATGAGATAAACACAAATATTTTTCTTAGTGTAGACATTAATAAAGGGTATCTCAGGTATTTGGGTGCTTCCCTGTTTTCCAGAGCGATTCGAAAAATGTATTAATTATTCTAAATTATGTATCAATGCTACAATAGAGAAGCAAATAGAGACTCAAATACGTCCTTGTGTCCCACATGCTGCCTTCAAAGGAATTTGAACAAATGTGAGTCAACCTCTGTGGTGTTTGTTGCGCTATTTAGCCGATTCCCAAATTTGCTTGACGCTCTGTGTATGGACGCCAGTGTGTGGCTCAATGAAGGAAAAACATGGCCGGCATTGTTCTTATGCTTATTGAATAAGTTCTCGTCGATTTCGACAATTAATCCTTCTCCTCCAATCTTCTGTTTCGGTAGTTTGATGAGGTAGTTAGTGCAGATGTCTCGCATGTAGTTGTTCCAGTCAACGTTTGTGTTTTTATTCATACCACTTGATCAACGTCAATTCCTTGGCCCAGCAATAGAAGAAACGAACGGCTGTCACAAAGGGTAGACGGCTTTCCGTGAACCAATTTCCGGTGCGGATGTTGACCTTCTTTCTACAATCTCAGAAAATACTTGAACCAAAGTAGACATTCATTTCATGACCATTTTGACCACAGCAGCCCAGCTGTCGGTACACCTTGTAAGAACTCATCTGCTTCTTCTTCGGTACGAGGTAGAGAGAAGATGTTCATTCTCGTAATATTCAGAACGAACATATTAAAAAAACGGATTTATATTTTTAAACAAACGTATTGGCTGCGGATAACAGGAAAGGACCGGTGTTTGCAATTTGAATGCATTGCACAAATTCCCAAAAGGAATGTTTTACCTGCAATTTCTATGTGCAAAGCTTACATTACGGGAGCACACTTGCACGTAATAGTGTGCTTGGTCCGGTATATCAGCCCTGACCGAAGGAGGAGGATTTTTTCCATAACTATTGCTTTAAACCAGACCAGCTCAGCGGATACAAGGGGGAGCCTTTGCAAGGAACCCAAGCCCATCTTCATTTGAATGACAAGAAAGTCCTTGCAGAATCCAGGATTTTCCTTCTTATTCATAGACTAAATAAAGTGTCGCTCGGAGGTACGGAGAACTGCGTTTCAGAAGAAAAAGCTTATGTCTGAGAGCGAGCCAAGATTCCCCTGTAAGCCAGGCACATCCGTAAAACTTGTTGTGATCATGAAATTCAGGAACATCTCCAGCTCTCAAACAGCTTGAAGCTGATCGACATTGCGCTGGTTAATAGTAATTGCTTATTGATATCGATTTTATGTTATAGAATGAATTTCTATATATAAACCATATAAAGCCCTTTTTACTCTTTAATGTGCCAGGTCAGCCAATGAAAATACCGTGTCCTGCTTCTACAAAGGCAAAAACAAAGTTCTCAGTTTCCGCTGGTAAACGCGCCAACACCTCGCCTTCCCGATTTAGTTACAGAAAGGTGTTTTCAAAAATCAGTTAATTGTATTAGACTGGCGTCTGTGAGCAGAGGTTACTGGACCATGGAGAAACTGAAGAGGTTTTTTACTATTTAGACTCGTCTACGCTCCTGCCGCTAGTCATCATTTTTTAAGACCCTGTAAGTCAGGATAATGTACATAGCAATGCGAGGATACGGGATTATAAATAAAACAGTGTAAATAAAATGAGTTATTCTTCAGTTGGCTAAACAGCCACAAAGTCTGTATAAAGCCCCACTTATACATCTCCTAAAACAAAACTGCCCCTCTTAGTCCATTTGACGTGTTGGGAAACGTTACTTCTTGTGTCCAGAACAGAGCTGGTCATCTCTTCCTGGAGTAACTTTATCATCACCAAAGTATCTGCTTTCACCATAACTAACAAACTGAAGACCAAATGCTGAACCCTGTTGAGTTTTTGTTTTCATCTTTGGGACACGGGCATAAATGTGTAAACGTTGCTGTACTGGTTACATTGTGGCTATACACATCGCTGTGTACTAAACGGGAATACCTTCTACTTACCAAGTATTAATGTGTTGTACGGATCAAAACGATCCTTTACCTGAAGTAACCCTTCAGGAAAGTACACCTGCACGCAAGCCGTGATCTGACCTTTGTTTATTTACCCTTTCCTGGGCAGATGGAGACTTGGTTGTGAAATAATTCATTTTCCAAGCTCATTATACTATATAGTCATCACTGAGATATTTTCTAATGTCAACACCAGAAAAGAACCCTCTACTTCTATGCAAAGCCTCTTTCCTGCGTTTTTTTCACCATAATATTTACTGGGGGATAAATAACTTACATTTCTGAAATCCTATCGCAAAACAAGCAGATGAGAGAATGAAAATAAATACATCACATCACTAATTTTTGAAAGGTTTGCGGGAACGTCTTGGGACTAAGTAAACATTTTACTAGAAAGATTAACATTCAGGGAGTGTGTTTACGGCACAAGATGCTCGGTATTAGAGAAGGGCCGTCGGGTAAAGAGGATTGGGGTGCGGCGCATCCACCCAGAATTATCCTCTTTGTCAATAAGGAGTTATTTGGTTTTTGTAAACAAGCTTTGTGTTTCTGGAAGAAGCCAGGAGCCCAACTGTGGGTTTGCCTGTCAGACTTATTCTGGACCACAGCTGGAGTCGTCTATTGGACCTGAATAGTTCTGTACATTCTGTACAACATGAAATTGATGTCAGGAACCCTTAAAACCTCTACCTCTGCACTACATTTTCCTGCGTCCCTGGGAGAGGTTGATGACCACTTCCTTCTACAGCCTCATTGGTGACATTAAATGATAAAAAACAAATCCCCAAATCTGGAAAACACGCAAGATGTTTTTTGCTGGAATGGTGAAATGCCTTCTGTGCGGATGCGTCACTTCATTTTGGGAATACCAAATCCGATAATAAACCGCACCCAAAATCCCGCTAACGTGACTCGTTTCTCCTCCCTCCCGATATAAATCCCGTGCGCCATCTTTATGTCCGAGTCAGGACACCCACTAACCCTCCTGTGCCTCATCCCCCCTGTTTTAGTTACTGCTTTGTGAGCAGAGTAATATGCATTTGACTTTTTGTAATTAGGCAGATTAAAAGCTAAACATTATTCGTTTTCCAAGAGGTCATTCAGAGCGCGTGCCACACAGCTGCAAAAATCTGTAGTGAACGTTTCAGTTTAATTACTAATGGAGTGCCTTATCTGCGTTATCCATGTATCCATGTTAGACATTTCCAAGAATACCGACTTTGTCCTCTGGCCACAAGCAAGTTGATAATAGATGAATAATTGATCATTTATCCAGTATATGTGTCACAAACTGGAAACTAGGATTATCGGCACTTTAGTGCGCATTACTGCCTGTGCATCCAGCCGTCATATATAGGCCCTTGAGTGGCAATTATACACAAATATTTTATTATGTTTTTAAAAACTAGGCTGATTTTTTTTTCATTTACTTCTATATAATAATAAACCATTTTGTCCCACACAATTGCGCTGTGGTTTTGCGACTAACAAAGAACGGATGTTGCTGTGGATATCTCTGTAACTGAGGACGATTACTAACAAAAAAGACAAACTGGGACCGCCTCACAGACATCTGTGGTCAGAAGCAGAATAAAACGTACATAGGTTTTACGGCTTCAATGCTTTCAGCTCTTCTGGTCTTTATTAAAATATGGCAGAAATATTCAAACATGTTCTGCTTTTTATGCAAGCCAAGTGTATTGTTACTTAAGAAAGTCTTTATTTAGTGTTTGTACACACAAAAGGTTTCTTCTTTTTCATAAACATGGATTATTATATTATTAGCTGTCCTATCCGTAGGATACTGGGATATTGCAATGATCCAGGAATGTTGACGGACCACCTTCCACAACCGCAAGTAATTACTTTGAACTTTGGATGGTAATCCGTTACTCTTAACCCATTTGGTGCTGCATCAAAGGAAGATGGCGATTTTTTTTTTTTTTTTAAAGGTGTAAAATTTGGAGGAGTCTACAAAGTTAAGTGAAAATTGACATCGTCTGCGCACCGTGGTTAACTTGCTGCGATATCACCCAAGAACCGGTCCTGGGAGGAACCATTAAGAAACCAAATCTCATTTTAGAAGATTCATTTAAAATGGTTTGCATGTAAATATGCTTTGGCGTCCTGGACAATGCATGTTACAAAATAATGCTTGAGAGCCTCTTTAATGAAGGGTAAGGAATTATTCCCATCTTGCAGAACTTGATTGTTTGTACTCCTTGAAGACATCTGAATGTACTCCATGCTATGACCAGTTATTAACGACCTCATAATTATCAGACAATCTTCGTAAATAGGCATATTTACTAAAGAAGTTGTGTTTAAGGCCATGTGAATTTGGATTAGTGAAAGCCAGCTTTGCGTGAGTTTTGGGCCTCCATTTGCACAGAACAGAAATATGCTAGGACTTTATAGAAGGTACAGAGTCCAAGCAACGTGGTGGACTTCATCTGTGGAAAACCCAGCTCTACTTTGCCCTTCACATTGAATGATGATTATACAACATTTTTATTCTAACGTGAAAGACCCTGAGCTCACATCCATATACCTGTGCATCCGCGATCATGCGCCGTGGTTACCGAGGACAGTAAAACTAAGGGCGCATTAAACCCTTAATAAACATTTGACTGTGTAGGCTGATAACAGAGGTATGTTTTGGGTGCTCTGATTTCTGGGTTCTTTGACTTCGGGGTTCTGCTTTTGGAAGCGGATGTGAAGTCAGTGCTGAATGGCACAGCCAAAACTGCCCCAGGAGCACTAGGCAAAGCTGGGCGTTCATTTACATTGGACTCACAAGGGGTTTTGATTCCAACAATGGGCCATTGGTACCTACGATACCACCATCCTTTTATAAATGTGCCCATGTTTCACTTTCTGAAACTAGTAGTTCGGCTGCTATCCTGAAGCTTGACCCTGCCAAACCCTACTGGTACTCTAAGATGCATTGTGCATCACTTTAGCATATAATGGGTTAAGAGGGCACACTATCAGCTTCTTACCTCCCATACAGTTTGTTTAGACTGTTTTTTGTAATTGGATTTATTTGAATAAAAACAGAAAAAGACACATATAACATTAACATTATTATTATATGATTATTACTGTATTTATATTACTTGTTTAAAGGCAACCATCAGGGTCTTGGCATGACCCATGTTATGCGAACTCATCGCAGATCTTGAGTACAATTAAATCCCTATCTCATGGCTATTCAGTGTTAACAAATCTCAGATTGATATTTTCTGCTTTTCCATTACTTTTGTGTCATGTTTGCAATTCTTCCTAACAATCTTAAAACTGACTGATGGGGTTCTGGAATAATTACTGTCTTTGGAGTCCCTGCAAAAACATTTAAAAACAAATTCGGTGGAATGTAACTGTCCATTCCCGTAACCGCAAGCTAATTCCATTATCCATGTTTACAATGTTTTTCACTTAAGGCACTTGTATATTTTTATTTAAAAATACAAATAGTTTGTAGCTCCAGACATGTGGTCTTCTAGGTTTTTAGATAAAAAAATAATAATTTATATGGGATTATACTGGTCGGCCATTGACAATACGGTGTTTTTCCTCTAGAATTATAATACATTTACAAGAATGTTAACATCGGGAAGATACTTTGTTACAGCTGAAAAAATATCTATTCCGTGTTTCCAATTGACTTTTATTTTATTTTTCTTTACTTGATCTTCAAATTATTTAAATGTAATTATTTTTATAATAATGTTTGTTTCATCATTAATTAGGAAAGGTTTGCAGGTCTGTTTACAAAGCTGTACTGAGCCTCTTGATTGTAGGATCATTTAATGCGACCTGATTAGAGGGTAATGTTTTTCACTAGAGTGTCAGGTTCCCTGGGGATGCCCCTTATCTCACGCCACTTGCCATCCTTTGCTATATTTACAAATCTTGTCGGCTTCCAGCACAAAATCCATAGATAAAACTTGCCTCTTTGGAAAGTGTTTCCAAGTGAAGAATTTAAATGAGCTAATTCAGTGCAGATTATTCTGTGTAATCACGCCAGAACCACGAGATAATCTGCAGGCCAAGGAAAGCCATAAAGTGTATAAAGCCACTGTGACGTGTCGCCAATATATGGCAGGTGTAGACATCTCCAGATATACTCCTCTCCCGCGGAGAACTATACATATCCCAGAAGTAACCGCTGCTTTCTGTGTTTCTTGCTAATTGAAGCATGTAAAGTACCGCCAGAAGCATGTCGCAGTATCACAGCACCAACCGCAACGCAACGGACGGATTTCAACCGCCAACAAACTGCAGCCAACAAATAACTGTCTCTAAGGGTTTTGTAACCGTTCTCACTTTCCTCACGTCCTTATTTTTCATGGAAACGTAGAGAAAATCTTTATTTTTACCATTCTTTTGGTCATGTGCAAAAACATAGCAAACAGCGTCATTTTTGTCATTTAGGAATATCTTCTCACTAGTGGACTTTGTGATCTGATTCCCTGATGGACACCTTGAAGACCTTTTACCAGCATAATCCTTCATTCTGAATCTTTTCTACCCTTTAGGTGATCAGACATGTTCCCAGGTACCCTAAGACACCTCAGCCCAGCCTTAAGGTCCTTTCCGACATAGATCTTCCTTTTCCGACGTAGCCAGAACTCCCTAGGACCGGAGGACCTGTTCCCACATGCTCACGGGTATCATATCGCAAAGTCAGAGACAAACTTTCCCTGAATAATTTTCCAGAGAACCTTTCCCCCCCAATACATTTTTAACTTTTCCAGGGCTTTTTTTAGTCGTTTGTGTTCATGGACCAGAGAACTGTGGATGGAAGGCTATGTTGGTTTTGAAACGGGTTTTATTTTTAGCTCGCTCTTAGAAACGTCTGCTTAAAATAGAACATTACTTCCCCATGAGAATAATTCACATTTTCTCGTAATATCAAAAGCACTGGGTAAAAAACACGCCGCTTTTGTGTTTGCGCATTTGCAGATGATGTAATAGATAGAGTAGTGTCTTCTATCATGCAGACAGCAGCCACATCTTTTGTAACAACACTTATTCTTAAGGATTTTCATAGAAATGTCCAGGTGAATGCTTTGGTTTGATTTTCACATTCTTCTCTGTGATGTCAGTTGGTCTTTGAGGGGTTAATAACCAGAATCGTATAGGTGTTATTCCATTAGATAGTTCACAGTTCCAAACGTTACATTTTACAGTTATACACTAATGCAGCAAACAAATTATATATATATATGTATTAGGCATCCACCCTATATGTATACCATGGGAGCAGCCACAGTAACTTCCTTTTATTCCTCCCCATTGTGTTACCGCCCTAATTGCTTGCTCTTCATACAGTAGAAGGGATCTAAGGATCTGATAAACCTTGAGTAATGTACCGAGATGAACAACACGGAGACAATAAATATGGGATAAGTTTCTGCGGGTTTAGTATTTCATTTCTCAGTAGCCAAAGTGACTGATTCTTTCTGTCATTTTACAAGATAAGCGCTACTCGCACACCTCATCTTATCTGTCACGGTCCTTAAGCTGATAACAGACCCCCCCATTTTCTGTGTTTTTTGTGAAATCTCCCTTTTCGAGGCTCACGATAAGTGTGAGTAGGAGCTGTCATGATGTTAAGACATTAAGCCGTATCTATCGCCTTTATAGCCTCCGGCTCCCACCATGGAGATATCCCTCATATTAAAGGCAGAGTCCCATTACTGTTTCACTTTGCCACTTTGGAAACTTTGTTTATCAGTTTGTCATTATACATCTTTAGCGTTCTTCATCTATTTAGGAGCCTTTTAACAAAGAATATCACTGGGGAGTATCCAGTATTTGCTTTAAATGTTACTTAATGTTACTTTTTTCCTAATCTCACGTTACGTAAATATGCTGCATACCATACATTTAGCTGACAACGTACACAAATATATGTTACAAATCTTTTTCCCTTAATGAAATGCAAGCGATAACCTTCAGGGAACGCTCTAAATTGATGTAAATAAATGTACTTTATGTCCAAAATGTTTCCAAACTCATCATAGGAAACTAAAAACAAACATACAAAAAAGTTCCTGAAGAGTTCCGTACTCCTGCATAAAAGTTGCCTATTTTTATCACCCTGACAGAAATGACTCGACTACGGAAATCTCAAGCTTTTTCCCACAAAAGTCTTGACCCTTCGTCTGGGAATCTCTGAATTAGACCAATTACCCTTTCCTAAACCAGCACAGCCCACCTCAATTACACAAACTCAGTGGTGTTAGTGGTTTGTTATGGTCGGATTGGTAAGGAAATTAACCCTATCGGAGCCAGTGAGTGCTCTAGTACTATGAGAATAACGTTGTACACAGTAAAGAAAATGCAAATCAAGTTTGTATCGTGGCAGTTGATGTTAAGTGAAGAGCTTATATTAGCCTGCTTTCTCTTTTAATTTTTTAAAGGGAAATATTATCTGGGAGTGCTGTTATCAGTCGGTTTCTAATCGGCGCATTGATGATATATTGTGTATTCCTGGAAAGCCTTTGTTGAAGCAAAGTCATAAAGTGAGCGCTGATCCAATTTTAGTGGAAAAACACAGTAAAGCACTTTTTTTCCACAAATTAAACATGAAAGTGTGCTCTTTGGGGAGAATGTTTTACATTTTTTCTCAATTAAAATAGCAGATTTTTTTTAAAAATGAAATTTGATTGCAGAACGAGGTGGCTCTGCATATTTATTATTCTGCATAATTCAGTGACATTATTATAACATGGCATCTCTTTTTAATTTGTGTTGTTTGAAGCGATCGAAAGCGTAAGTGCTTTGCATTCCACACTCAGTATTACATCTCAGTATAACCCAAGTGTCCCAGCACCGGGAAAATAACAATGGCAGCCATATTTCAATCCTCTACCCCAGCTGATATCAGCTCAAACTGGCATCCATCGCAGCATTAACGTCCCAGATGCCAAGGAAAACCTTCATTTCCATTTGCGAGCTATTTATAGATGGGAATCTTGACAAGAATCAGTCGGTTTATTTGCCTTATTTTCCATTTTGACAATTTCCTCCCTTGTTCTAAATGTGTTCCAAGGTGTAACTATATCACAGAGGAGCAGATGGGGGTTTGGCTTCTTAAGAGCAAAATATGGGGCGTATTAAACAGCTAACCACCCGATTCACAAGAATTCTAAGCATCGGGGCTGAGAAAATGTAATTTCCATATCATAACACACTTACCTAGAAATTTTGGATCACAAACACCAATATCTGAGTTAAATTTGCCAGCTTGTACGTGTGGTGCAGATGGCACGGTGGGCAGATTTTTAACATTAACTCTGTATATACTGATCATTAGCTGTGCATTGGATCCTGTTATTTATTTATAAACCGAATACTTCGGATGCACAGATTGAAGGAATGTCTGCCAGTATGGGTGGCATTTAATACCCCCCAGTCACACGGCATGGCACTAAATTATTATAGCAAAAGAAAACACTGTGCTCTGTTTAGAGTAACCCCTCTGGTGTATGGTACCTGCCATCGCTCATACAGTGTCACATCCTGTACAGGATTCATGATCCATCACATGCAACAAAAGCAGACCAGGAAATGTATAAAAGTAACCAAAGAGAAAAAAAAAGTCAGGTTTATTTACTTCTCAATGTTTAATAGCCGGGCTGCAGATAAAGAGCAGATGCCCTCTCACCTGGTGGCAGTTCCTCAGAAGTGGGACCTGGTTTAGAATGTAGCTCTGTCTAGTCTGTATCTGCTTCTGGGATCAATTCGTCTCTTTATTATCAAATGTGGATCAGCCATCGCCTTCCTCGAAACTTCATCAACAAAGCATTGATTGGCATATAACTTATCTAATGTGGTACTAGTTCAGGGGGTACAGACCCCAAGACTTTGCAAATAATCCTTTAAAATCTCAGATACCAGAGCAGACCTATCCACTTCACTCCAAAACCTTGAAGGAAGCAGCGATTTCCATCCCCGAATCAGGTGCTGAACGATGACTGGTATTTTGTGTCCATATCATACAATTCCAATAAACAGACAAACAATACATGCATTCCACTTTTGTGTGTAATTGTTCCCAGCACCTTTGTGTCTTTCATTAGTTTGTTCACTGAATGGCCAGTCAGAGGTTAACTTGACTGACCAGACTTATGCCTTCACATCCCTGCCCTGTGAGGAGAGCTTACTGATGCTTCCATATCCTTATGTAAAATGCACACAATTACACCTGATTGCTACATTCAATTAATATAAAATAAATTAAAAAAGCAGAGGACAAACAGGGGCTCCCAACCGCCACCTAATAGCCACTGCGCATGGTGGGGTGTAATTACAGTACTTTGTGGGGTTATATAGAACTCCCTATGGGAGACATGGACTCCCAGCCATACCTCCCAGAATCCCCTTATTATTAACCCCATTATCAGTGAGATGCGGAAGGTTAAAGTTAATATTCAGTAATACCGTTTAACAAGGGTCGGGCTGAACTCACTATTAAGTGAATACAGGAAATGTAGTAACTAAATGTGATCTCTGTATAAACCCATACCCATTAACCATAGAAATGATTTATATCAGGATGTGACATTTCCAGTCTGACGTAACACAGAAGCTCTCAATGGATTTATACCTCATCTGGCTGATCGGCAGATACTTCTAAATCCCAGCTGTAACCCAATATCCAGCTGGCCAGAGACGCACCAGGATCCCAGCCACTTGGACCTAAAGTGTCCTCTGCCCAGAAGGAAAAACTCTTTGCCATATCTTATATGATGTTCCGTGCCAGGGTGCCAGGTACGTGGCTTTAGAGGGCTTGTGAACAATAATTCCATATTCATAACTCATCATTCATGGTGATTTAACGTGTCTCTCTGTATCACACTCCTATTTCCAATGTCCTATTGACCTTAAAATCGAAATTCCATTATGTTTCGTGAAAGCGATCGCCATCTTTGTAAAGGAACAGAGGGCCAGCTCATTTCGCTTACACTGGGTTAAGTATTTGTGAATGCGTTCATACGTAGAACACGCGGTTACCTTGTATTTATATTGAATACTCCGAGCATAGAAAACACTGGCATTTTTAATGAATGCTGCGGGATGTAACCAAAAGTCATGGGAAGCGAGACCAGCCGTCTGATTTACATGCTAGAAATGCCTGCGCAGACAAGGTTACAGTACACAGGTCAGGGGAAAATGAGACCCTTGGAGCTTTAGCAGAGGCAGGGTAAGTATTGGCAATGTTTGGATAATTCACACTTCTCTGCCTGATCCAGATTGGTCTTTTCTAGATAAGAGAGGAAGTTCTTGACAGCAGCCAGGCCTGTGACAGATAATCCTGGAGGATAATTTCCAGTGTTCACTGGAGTCCAGCTGTTAACCTCACTTCCCCCAGGCTTTCTCCAGTCACTTACATAATAACCGGGTCACATTCATCAATACGCTTCTCGGATCGCTAGTTTTTACCGGTTTATGCGAAGCTTTTATATCCTCGGCGTGTACATAATTACTTACAGTACATGTGTGAAGAATACCTCTCATTTCTGGTTACTGTTCCCAAGATGCATTAACATGATTTGTTTCCCCAAATGGCTAATAAAAAATATCAACAAAATAGACGTCAGATTAGCGATAATGATCAGGACCCAAGTGCAAACGTTTTTTAATTTTCTGTTTTATATTGTCTTGCTCGAAAACGTCCGGTTACCTCGAATCTCTCACGTTACATTTATTTTAATTACTCGATATACTCAACTTTGCTAAAAGACGCAGTTTATTCTTGAAAGTGTTTGTTGTGTTTGACTTCTAGAACTCCAAAGCAGCTTTTCGTAAATAATAATCTTCCCTTAATTTTTTTTGTGGAATCTCTCAATTCCCTCCATGGGCTGCATCTCCAGACCTCCAATATCTCGGTCTGCCCGGTTCTGGAAGCCGTACCCGTATGTAACGTTGGGAGAATACACTTTGTGAGTGATCTCCGCATAGTCACGAAGCGTTGTGTTCTGTGTTTGTGAAACACAATCTTCCTCTATTATTTCCAAACCACGTATTTGACAGTGATGTGAAACGCTGAATCAAACTGCGCTTTGTGTGCCAACGTTTGCTCGGATGAGTTTCGCCATATTCCGATCTTAAGAAAAATAAAACTACAAAGCATTATTTTTTATTTTAACTTATCAAAGGAAAAAAAATATGGTGTATTGGTCACTTCCATGTGCTTTTGCCAAAAATTACAAACATTTGAGTAAAAAAATCAGACTATCAGGCTGCGCAGTAATTCTATTTAAAACTTTTAAACAGAGGAGACCAAAACAGACTTTGGGGCCAAGTGGATAAATGATGGCTCACCTTATATCTTGGCAGCTGGGATTGCGATTATTCTCTGGATTTGAACATTCACTTTGGATTTGTAAATACGTTTGCAGAGTTGAAGTATTGGCAGAGCGTATAACACAAGGGCACACATATTGAAGCCCGTGCCTCGGATTAACAAATAAAATTCTATCGCTGCTCGTAGCAAGAACATTCTAACTCCATGAAATCATATCTCACAGAAATTATTTTTGGTCTAAGAAAAATATTTCAATGTTAGCTCCGGTGAGATCAAAAGACATCTTGCCTCTTTCTTTTTGGGAGAGCTGTATAGATAATTTAATAATTACAAAAGTGTTATACGCAGAGGGGATAACAGGCATTACATAAATGTTTTCTTTTATATAGTTAACTCTTTAGCCACTTAAAAACAAATGCAGTCTGTGAAAGGATCCAGCTTGGAATAATTGTGTTTGGTTATCGACAAGATATAATGTGGATACACAAAAATAACACGATTACACAACTTTGACTGTGAAGAAAACTATTTAGTAAAGATGATATAAAGATATAAAAACAGCCGATAATGCCTTGTGGGCCTTTGTTCTGCCATCAGAAGGCATGTAAATCGCTGACTTTAAACTTAAGTGCATGTATGTTCTTCTTTTGGAGCAATTTGCCCTTCTGAGATGTAAGAGTTCTCCATTACTCGGAACTCTCAGCATTGACAGTAAACATGTCTCTCCTTGTGTTTTCCTTGTGAAATCGGTGGGTCTTTCTTTATAATAAGCATTTGCAGGCTGTCTCGTGAACCTGTTCCCCAGTTATTTATAGAAATGAATACTTAGATGGAGAAACACCAAATCAAACACCACATCTCAGCACGTCCTCCAGAACTATTACAAGCTTGGATTTCTGGCTAAGAAAAAAACACATATTTCTAACTACAAACACCAGCAGAACAAGATTGTAATGAGATTCTGAAGGAATGTTATTTTTGAAACAAACTGGCTATGGTGATCTATTCCCAAACGTTATGTCAAGAATACCTCAAAGATATGAGACGCATGGCCACAGCATCGCGTAGATTACGACAGCGTAACTGTAACTATTCTCTGGATGGGAAAGCATTGTTTAAAAGCCACCTTTGATTATGTAAAATGGGCAACAATATATACTATTGCACCAAACAAGACGATTTCATCATGTCTGCTTCCTTCCCATGCCCAATGGTGAAATGTGAAGACTTAAGTTGTATTTTGGAATTCACTTTTGGCCATGACATTGTCACCTAGAAGATTAAATATACTTCAGGCTGGACTGCGCTATCACCTATCAGTCACGCCTGGGATTCCAAGTATCCGATGAAGAGTAAACTCACCTTCACCTACAAGGAAAGTTAGTTTAAAGACCCTACAGAAACATGGGCTTTGACGGCATGTACAGATACTGTATATACATTGGCCATTTGTTACAAGCAGCCCTGTATGACAGTGGTGAACCTTTAACCCCAAAACCTAGATATATGTTATACCCGTCCACAAGCAAGACAACCTACATCAGAGGGAGAGACGGACAAAACAATGCGGGCAATCTGAGCGTTAGGAAGATGATGTTCATGTGTAAAATGTTCAGGACTGGAAACAAGACAAGATGCTTTGAAGTGATTACACACGGCCCAAGTGTTTGGGCATCCCGCAGAGAAAGGAATGGTCTTCCTTCACCAACGCGTACGCTTAGCATAATTGGATGGAAAAGGAACCACAAAAAACCCACTAAAATTCACATGAATTCTGTGATCGAGACAAGAAAGATTAATTGGGAGGGGAGCCAGGCAAACTTTCATTGAAATAAATATGTCCTTCTATGGCAGACTGTACAAACATTAAAGAGTATATAAAACTGTGCCTATGCCATATCCATGAAATTATGAAACACTTTTTCCTAGAAGGTTATGTACAAAATGATACAGTCTTCTTGGAAAGTCATAGACAAGCGAACATACAATTTGTGTAGAAGAGGCACTTATTAATTATTGCTACAGATGCACATATTAGTTAATTCTTTGGTACATGATACATTTTAGATATGGATATCTTCTGGGATTGGTTTGTGGTGTGAAATATGACTGGTTTTGGCAGAATCACAATATAGCTGCTTACTATGCCTCTGGTTTATTTTGTTTTGGACAAAATCGACTTCTGCATTTCACATCCAATAACCCTGCACACAGTAAACTTGTAAATTATATAAATGGCTTAATTTTAAAGTAATTGCTCAAATAACAACTGAACTGTTCTCCCTACTGCTTGGATTTGGGCCCTGCTGTTCCTTTATATTAATGTACCATTGTCACGCAGGGTTAAAATTTGGAGGTCTGTATCCTTCCATGAGTGTTGGAGCACCTTTGTCTTAACGTCTTTTTGGAGACCATCAAAAAGTACTTGCGGGACACGTTTTAGCAGCTGTTTGGACGGGTCTGATTCACACTAGAACATGCGCACAATTCTGTGTCTTTCTTCTTATTGGTCTAGAAACAAGATGATACATCAAAGTTAGCATTCTTTTGTACTGTTCAGTGTAAGAAGATTGCATTCTACATGGAGGTGATCTGTTTGAACCATTTAAATGGATTCCTGAATGCTAAGTTTCATGAGCGGCTTCCCGATGCCCAGAAATACTTCAGGCTTAGTATATCTCTGGATATAATGTACAACAGACACACAGGATGAATATCTAAAGCAGGGGCTCATGTGTTACCACATTCTTTCACGGTGCAGGGTGTGGCTGATGGAATGGATTTTGGAAACCCTTAAGACCTAGATGAAATTCACATCAAAAGAGAAAAATAATAGATTTTGAAATTTGCCTCATTTTGCCAATTTTATTTTGTGCCAGCAGAGAGCTGTGCAATGGCGTGAGACTCAGAGTAGTGTTTTAGTGGTTTTAGCAGTCGGACAGCACCAGGGCATGGACCCTCCTCGTTATTTACCCGTATACACATTATATCCCCAACATCGACATGACTAACACTGCAAGGGATATCATGGAGGAAAAAAAGGATATGTCATTTACGTAAGGATGAGCAGGGATATAATACCGACTGATCGTTGTTTTGCAAAGCGGAACTTGACATTTGTTTGATGGAATGTCTGTTAGGAATGATCGACAGGAAGATTTCTTAATCTCTATCGGGAATCCTTTTGATGTCTAATACTGAGCAGAAGAAATTGCACAAGATCAGTGTGTAAAATAAATAGGTTTTTAAACACGATTTTTATTCCCTGGCAGTAAATATTTCCAATGAATTCTGATTACAGACCATTGGAGGAAGGAAATCACTCTTCAGCTTTGACTTAACTACGTCCAAAAAAGTCCATTTCTCTGGTCGAACATTGAATTTGAGCGGGTCCTGTGCAGAATTTCTGCTCACAGTTGGATGCCATTGTTGACAAGCGCAAAGGTTCATGTAAAAACAGACCACACACTGAACAAGAATATTGGGTCTGGTCCTCCATCCGAGATGGAGACAGCAACCGTTGTAATGGCTATAGTTTGCCTAGGAAGGGCATTAAGGAGCACATATTAATTGGTTTATGGCTGCCCTGTGATCCTCATTAAGTGGGGAGATGCTGCGTGTTTCCCCGGGATTATCTTAATGAACAATATCTGGAAATGAAATACAGCCAGAGAAGACATCAGCCTCAAGACTGAAGCAATATATCATCAAAATCATTAGGTAGTTACCGGCTATCTCAGCAAACTGAAAGTAGATGCTAGCTCTGATGTTCACCAAATGAAACTGCACAGGAGTGTGCGCAGATGGTGTAAGTGACTCTCCATGCCCCGTGTGGCTGTACAAGGAATTGCATACAAGAAAACATGCATTTTGCACCATTACATCATAAACAACCTTATATTAAGGCCATCCTGTGTGCTGAATATACTTTTTATCACGGGCCATGGCTAAAAGTATATATAAGTTCCGGGGCAAGTTAACAGCTAATAATTTTTTCTGCCTCCTGTTCACCTGTAGCACCTGCAAAATATTACAGCTTACTTTGCCTGGCGGGACACAGTCTTCTGAGGCTGGCCCTGGTCAAGGATCAAACCAGACTGCAACAGAAAAAAAGGGAGAGGAAATATCAAAACAGAATGCGCACATTGTAGGAATGGCTGATTTCATGTGAGAGCAGGTGGAGACATCGCCGTTTTTTTATTTTTTTATTAAACAAGAACATATGGTCTTCCGTGTGACGGAGCGCTGGGGGACTGCCAAGCACCTTCTGCAGGTGTATAACCCTGACCCTGTTCTTCATGCCAGCAATCCGTGCAAACTCACGACTTTCTGCTTGTATGGCCTATGAAGAGTGTCGGCCGGAGTCGTACAGAAAATAGTTTACTGGTTACACGTCACAAACGACATTAAACTATACTACCATTTAAAGGGTTAATAAACCTAGAGCTGTTAAAGTCAGTATGCCACACAGCTTGTAAACACATTTCTCCTTTTTTTAACCCATGAAAAAGATCTCAGCAATGCTTTATTCTAATGTTTGACAATATCATTAACAGTTACAATAAAACCCTTTATTTGTTTATTCTGGAAGGAGCTCACAGTCTTTAGCTCAGACAAAACGAACAAATAAGAATTGGGCTAAGCCGGTGAAGGTGTTACCGTATGGACTAGCGAGAGGCGCATGTAGCTGTACAATCTCCCTGGGAATCTCCCGAGGGCACTAAAATTAACATTGTGACCCCAGACCGAATTACAGCAAATTTAACCTACTCATTGATTATTCTGCCTTTTCTTCACAGCAATTAAAATATCAAACCATTTGATGAATAAAAAGCAATTTGCTGAAGATCTGAGAATGTTTTTGTGGGATAACCGGAATGTTTACCATCCGTCTCAGAACTTTATCTCGCCAGGGACGAAACATTAATGGGTTTCTTCCTCTATGGTCTTGCAGCATTCAAATGCTCCCATTACACACACATAGTTATCATGATCTAACATGTAATCCCTGTGAAAATAGTAAAGTACAGCTTTGGGGGCAAAATCCCTGTTTGTGTCTTTAACCTCTCTATTGACAGGAGGACATTGATTTTAAATATTAGACAACGCAAATATGTTATGTAGTAATTTATATTATGTTCACAATAAGGCCTAATTTTAATGGAAGCTAATGTACACTTCAAACCAAACTTTAATTTAAGGACATACCCTCCCCTTCGTAGACAGCAATATGACGTGCAACGAAACACATCTGATCGACGGATAGTAGAAATGACTGCCGAGGCAAATCTCTAAATATACGTGTCGTGTCTGGCGGATTGCAGATGATGCTCCTAAAAAAAAAACCTCAGAGACATTTTCACCAGACAAGGTGCAAGAAATCAGCCGTATGTAAAAACAGTGGAAAATATTCCTCTTCTGTTTCCATTTAACTCCAGGCCCGTTTCCAAGTCAGATAATAGCATCGGCCTTCAGTTTGCCATGTCAAATATGCAGGTACTTCACTGTATTAAGTTCTGATGCACCGTCCTCCTAAAACTGCCCCACTCCCGATATGTTAAGCGTCCCGTTCTTACTCTCTCTTAACTCTGTGAGTGCTGCGATGCTGAGCAAAGCATTGTATTGAGCCATGAGACACGGCCCCCCTGGTGCGCAAGCGGTTAATCTTAAAGACTTCAATCAATTTTTCATAAAGCAGAAACCTCAGATAAGCACAGTGGATCATTACGTTAGGCGCTTTCAAATGAATCTGATAAAAGCCTGAATACGGAGACATTTACTCAATTACTATGAAAATAACCTTTCTTTATTGGGACTTAGGCTCAGGATCTGACTCCCTAATGCTGTTTACTCTTTGAGACAGCGATAAGCGTCTAGAAGGTTGTGTTTCCTTTGTTAGGAGAACTCTGCCTTTGTGCCCAGGAACCCAGATGTTCTGGATGGGTTTCTGGACAGTAAGTATCAATCAGATTGCTTGGAGAACAGCAATGCGTGTTGAGATGAACCACGCGGTTCCCATTTGTTCATGATCAGGTTTGCGTGGTAAAGGGCCACAAATTCAATGGGGGCAAGAAGGGCAACTACAAGGGGTACACTTGAGCCAGTTGAGAAATTAAAATACTGCATAAAGGGTATAAATATCCCTAATTAGGTTCTTACAAAACAATGCTGATATAACGTACAGGGGTTTTACAAGATATACCAAATAAGACACAAGAAAAAAAAAAAAAAAAAAAAAAAAAAAAAAAAAAAAAAAAAAAAAAAAAATATATGTTAATCTTCCACTATCCCCGGGTTCCCTCTTAGATATAGTCGCCATGGCTCCCATATTTCCAGAAACTTACTAAGGTTCTTTTGTTTATGATAGTGACCTTTTTCCATTCTATATTGGAATTGTACTTGATTAATCACATTCTTCCAATTACTTAGTCCTTGCTTTTTCCAATCTCTAGCTAGGCATATTTTTACAGCTAATAAAACGTGGGTAGCTAGATATCTCTTAGAGATTTGTAGTTCTTGTAAATCTAAATGAAAAAGGAACATCCAGGGATCCAATGTCCTCTGGGAATGGAACAATGTATTTAACAATGTCTCAGTATTTTCCTTAAAATTATACAGCAAGGAGCATTCCCACCACATATGTACAAAAGTCCCCTGAGATATAAGACATCGCCAGCATCTGTCTGAGTTTACATGATTAATTTTATTTAATCTTTCTGGAACTAAATACCACCTATAGAGGATTTTAATGTATGTCTCCATTAAATTGGTTGAATGGACAGTTTTTTTTATTATTTGTAATGGTTGACGCCATTGCTCTACCTCAAATTCTTTGTTTAAATCTCGTTCCCAACGCTCAATCGGAGGATCTTTTTTATCCATGTTCATTGTCTGTATTAAATTGTTTATACTCGCTATTTGCTTCTGACTTTTATGTGAAGATAACCATTTATCAATAGCAGGATATTTTACAATTCTCGTTTGTTTAACAAAATTTTTAACTCTTAAATATGTGTATAACTCCGATAGCGGAAGTGAAAACTGTTCTACGATTTCAGGAAAGGGTATTAACTCATTCTGGATCACAATATTTTCCAGACAGGTTATTCCGGCACTTCTCCATTTTCTTAGATCTATGTCTCTTATATAGTATCTTATCAAATCAATCGGGGTTGATATCATTAGTGAGTTCATTAGTTTAGCTTTACGTTTAAACCTATCGGTCGATTTAATTGTATCGCGTATAATAGGATTCCTTTTATATAAGTCTTTTATTCGAAAGGAATCAACCCAAAACAAGGAGTATAAATCAATATTATCTCCGTAGGACTCCTCGATTTGCATCCATAATGGATAATTATTTGAGCTCTTGTCCCAAGCAACAAAGTGTGACAACATTGTTGCTTCATACAGGTTGTTAATACATGGGTAAGATAATCCTCCTCTGTTAATTTTTTTAAATAATATATTTCGAGCTATCCTGGGTTTACCTCTAACCCATATAAACAGATCTATAAGCGATTGGAATTTCTTTATAACTTGTTGGTGTATCCTCATAGGAATCATACGGAAATAATATAAAATTTTTGGAAGTTATACCCTGTGAAATGGAATCTCCCGGAATAAGTCATATGAATGAATGAAGGATGAATGATGAATGATTTTCATAAGATTGCAGCAGCTAGGCGACCCTGGCTACTGATATATCTGATATATACAAAGGTATCTTTGACTATCCAATTTATGCACCTACTAATTTATTTATGCATTTATAGGTATATATATGTTTGATTAAATCTATTGAAATTATATAAATACAGATAATGTATAATTTGCGACATGTCTAAAATCTGAATTATGAATAATGTATGAATTGAGAATTTTTATGTTTGATAATTTGATAAATAAAAGAAATAAAAAAAAAAAAAAAAAAAATACTGCATAAAAGTAATCATTCCAATTTAGATTTATCTGATTTATTAAAATTAATTCAAATTTTTAAACTGTCGAAGGTGGACAGTTCCTAGTGACTTAGGTTTTTCTTTTTATACCAGCTCTTTAAAATCTAATTGTGTTTAGAAATTGACAATGGGGACAAAGTGTAATTTCTCTTAGAAATTCTCTAATGGCTTTTAGTGCCCCATGGTACTTCTAATTAAATTCTTTATAGCTGTTCTCGAATACAAAGGAACATTGAATTAAAACATTTTTCAAAATGTTCGTTTCTTAATTTTGTTTCGTGTTCTCTCGACGGGTTGTAGGAAATGTTGGCTGTCAAATAAAGGAATAGAGTCTTTCAGATCCCTGCATGTCAGGAAGTACTTTGAGGGAAACCTCACCCGGAGGAGGGAACGCAAAAATATATTTATCTAAAAGCCCTCAAAACACGTAGCAATATGTTTCTGATGCATTACGGTTATTAAAATCAATTAAACAATATATTCTCGTGCTGAGAGCCATCTCTTTCACACATTAAAGAGAAATAAACAATCTCCAGAGGCCTGTATGTTTTTTGAGTTTTTTTTTAAACATGTTAAATGAACAATAGCCATGACTTCTCTTTGGTAACAAAGTAACTTTCTAGTGGATCATACTACTTTGGTGTTAGTTTGGCACTTGGTCTCGTAACGTATTGATGTGTAAGGTACTTGTCCTTTTAAAAGCTTGTATGAACGGTATGAATGTGTTTTACCAGTCGTGTTACTAAATAATAAAAGGAGTCACAGCCAATAGTAGGGGTTCTCAAATAATTATATTAAAATGTTATAATGATGTAGAATGTTTGGACTCTTCCAAAGCAGATATATCATACGCATCCTGGAGCAGGTAATGTCACATAGAAGCTTGGTAACATTTTTAACACAATGAGGATGGCTGGTCTTGCCTCCATAGCAATGAAGAGACTGTACCTGCTCCCCATTTCATCGGTTGCTATGTTGATAAGACCACTTTTCAACTTTTGCACCAGAATCACTTGGGCAAATAAGATAAAATGCAGATAAAAAAAATATTATATATGTCTGGCATATTAAAGCCAGCCCAGCACTCTTTTATCCGCTGCCTTACCTTGTAGCTGTGTCTCGAAGAGCTAAATCAAAGCCCATCAACAGTTGCCTTTTTCTAGTTTGTTTATATGGCTCATTCTTGACAAAGCCAAACGTATAGTGTGTATTTTACCTCATTGGTCCAGGATCCAGACAATGTTTTTATCAAAATAAAACATTTAATTATTAGATTTTTATATGGTTTGTCATTGTGTTAGCAGACACTCCGGAGAGCTTATAGTTAAAATGGGAAAATTAAAATGTCCCATTTTTTTCTTCTTCTTCTATGAAATGTTAAGGATCTGTGTCTACACTCTTGCCGCTTGTCACATGTGCCTCCCATACATTGACTACGATGCACCTTAGTGCATTGCTTAATGGCAGCTGCTCCGGATAATTCAGCCATTGCTAGAAGGACATGCCTGTCATCGGCCGCATGTTGAAGTCACAGGATAGGTCAGCTAATTAACTTGTACTTCAGTAGTAGCTGCAGCTTTCTGGGTCAAACTGTCTGGTGCCACCGCAAACAATATTTATATAACAGGCAGCTGAAGTCTGGACAAGTTTGAGATCTGGTTTGTGAAATTTCTGGTCTCAGCAATACTACAATCTTAACATTTTCGCAAGTTGTGTTTTATTATACGATAAACTTTTAGAAGCTGCAGTTTCCGAAGGAATTTAGCAACGTGTTCAATATGCCCTTTCCTCCGAGGACAAAATCAGGGCACTTCAAAGACTTTATGCGGTAGAGCAAATCGTTATATACCGTTTATTATACACTTACAGATGGAGAATTATCTTATAGGAATTGCAGATCCGCTAAAGTGATATCATTAACTTGTTTATGCTGATGGTAGCTTTGATGACATGTTGGAAATAAAAGCTTTAACTGTGCCAAGATGTTGCCGAGACATAAAATCCATCCAGAAATTAGGGATGGACCCAGAAGCCTTCTGATTCCATGACACAGGCCAGCATGTTCCACAATGTCTACTGAGTAAGCAATACGTGCAGCGGTAGCCCTTTAAATGCTGAACGACAGTCTGTATGTTTCTGTCGTTTTCATCCCGTCTCTACACACAGATGCTGGTGGGATGCAGTCCTCGGAGAGAATGCTCAGATCTTCCTGGTAATGAGGTTGTTATTGACCTGTATGTGTCAGGGTGTAGCAGCTTTGCTATAAAACCTTCTTAGAAGGAATACAGGGAACAGTGTGGGGTATCCTAGGTGTCTAAACCAATATCCAAACCCCAAATGTACTCTTACATGAATACGAGCTTTTTTTAATGACACGCTTTCCTTTACACAGCATGAATATTGTATGTATTGGGCCTTTTCAGCACATTCCTGGGGATATTGTTCCAGGGCTTAATTTGTTTCAAATGTTTCTATATCTGACAAAGTATCACTACTTTTGAAACCACTTTGACCACAAGTCTCCACCTCTCATCCTCCTTAACATATACACATCCATCATCCAGCATGGGCGCAATCCCTGGCCTCAGATCGTCTTCCATAGCTTTTCAGCAAATAAAAAAATGATTTAGTACATTTGGACTATACAGCATAGTGGGAGGCAACTCTTCTAGAACAAGGGGGGGGGTAATATAATTGTTTGTTTGTCAACAGCAATGTGGTATACATTAGGCAATAGTGAGATGTCCTCAAATAATATTAATATGATAATAATAGGCGTCTGAAACGAATTATATTTGAGTGCTTTTTATTATCAGTGTGACCTTAAATAGAAGCCATGACCGATCAAAATGACAACTTTCTAATTAAATACTGCCTTTAGCTGTGAGGTTTAATACCCAGTTGTTGTATGCTTTGATTTAAGTTAGAAGGTTTGCTGGAAACATGTAGAATTTTAATTCCAGACTGGGTTCTAGGTTTCTTTAATTTGAGGGATGTTAATGGAGTGTCAAAGCAAAACGTAGAATAGAAGTCTGAACATTTCCTTAGCGCCTCCTGGGATGGCAAATCCACAATGCCGTTTCCCTATCACATTATTGGAATTGTGTAGTGGCGAAAGCTGCTAAGTATTTTTCGGCACATGCCCTCAAAGCCCACAGATTGTGTAGTTAGTTGTAGTTTTGCCAAAGGAGTTCTGCAGGTTCGGAGGAGAGACCGGCAGGAGGTGGAAACAGTTGGTCCATCTTTGCAGTCTAGACGTGAGTACATGTTGGAAACCTGTCTTGTTTTTAATGGCTACACAAAGGAATATGGGGTGGTCTATTTTTCACTGAAAATAATAATGATGATATAAAAGGCATCTCCCAGCCTGATGGATGCATGCAGTCTACACGCAGCAAATGTTAAACAGTTCCTTTCATGAAATGTTTGTAAATGTGTCTCAACTACTAAGCAAATACAGTAATGAGCCATAAACAGGGACCTTCCAGCTACAGGGCAAAGGCTCTGAGCGCTACATAAATAATTGAGTCATGTTTTATCTGAGCGGCAAACGACAAGACTGACAGCTGGTCTGTTCACTTTGTGCAAAGTATACTCTATTTGCAGTGTATGGAGTGCTGGCAGTATCCCAGTATATATATATATGTGTATATATATATATATATAATATACGCACTTAGCAGTGTGTAGAGCGGGAGTGAGTGCAGTGTGCATTATTTACTTACTGACATTATTCAGTGTAGCTGGTCGCTGTACCTCAGAATTTAGGAGCCGGGGTAGGAATGATTTATGCGGCGCTCACTAATCTGTTAACTGCCAGCAGGGTTTACATACAACACATTTGCAAGTTTCAGCTCCTATTAATACCTCCGTACAGGTCACAGCGATTCTCTCTGTCACTGTCTGGAAAGGTCGAATATGACAGCCAGTGACCTGCGAGTGCCGCCTGGTTTTATTATCCACACTCACTTCGTACAATAACAAAACCAGGCCATTTATAATGCAGATTAACATCAATGTAAACTCAACGGAAAATGTTTTTGTGCCAGTTATTTTTATTCAATGTTTTTCATTGCTAAATTTGTATCACACTGTTTAATCGATGCGTGTAGAACTTGGGAAATTATTAAAAGTCACTCCGGCCTTTCTGATATGTACTATTATTAACTGAGTTGAGAGATGAAATGTCGTGCATCTGTACGAAGACAGCCGAGTGAGCCGCCAAGCAGGCGTACCCTAAGGTGGGTATATCCAAATGCCCAGACCTCATTACAGCAGCTGTGCCCGTCACAAGAGACACACACACGTGTGATGTATGGCTCCCGGAGCCAAGGAACATGACGTCTGATTGGAAAACAACCCGTATCTCTCATTGGCACTCCATAAAAATCCACAGCACCTCCATACTGAGAACAGTCAAGCAATATTTAAACTGTTACTTTGTGCAGTATAAAGGAGGGACGTTGCATTATGAAATGCCATCTTAGTATTTTAGACGTTATGCACGTAACGTGCAATAAGGGACCATTCCAGAAACATGTATGAGTGAATTGCTCACATTCTTTGGGGTTAAATGGACCTTCAAATAAGGATTGAGGGGTTCTAAACTGTTCATTTTAGTGGAAACCCGGTTCAATAAAAGTCCAAAAGTGCAGATACGAGTGCATGCAAGTTAAAAAAAAAAAAAAAAAAAAAAAAAAAAAGAAACAACGTGAAAATACACAAATTTGCGAGTGGCCTTGCAAGCCCTTGCTTTGCAAGAGTCGAGTCTCCAGATGGCATAACCCTTAACTCGCTGACCACTCAACCTCTAAGTGAATAGATTAGAGGGTTCCACAGTTCAGCAAGCTTCTTTGAAACACATTTCTCTCTGCTCGGAGGATGAATGTATAACTGTATATTGTGCTGGTATCTGACCCCATGGACCATCACTAATTATATAGCCCTTCAGTCTGCCATGGCGTAGAAGCTGAAGGCCTGAGTACTCATGGGGTTAAGGCAAACATGTCGCGTGAAACATGAGTTTATTATAAGTGGGAAGGAAGAAGGGGATGTAAGAATTTGGTGGAGATAAGAGCAGTTCACATTGTGTGTGCATTGAAAATAAATAAATAGGATATTAATAAATGAGTCCAGCTGAGCGGTGGGAGCCTGTAAAGCTGGGTCCCTGGCGTTATTCCATGTTGCTAGGTTATGTTTTTATATCAATGATAGACTAACACTGCAATCAAAGTGGGATTTACTCCTGACGGGCGTCACGGGGCCCATGCAGGTGCACGGGATCCTAACGCTTGCTTTGGAGCCACCTACTGGCTGCCGGCACGGGTAGTTTACATCCTCCATGCTTCTTAACCCATTAATACAACCAGTGTTAAACTGTCTGTAACTTCCTTCTTTTATCCAGTCACATGAATGTAGGGATTATAAAAGGGACGCAGAGGATTACGTGTACCACACAGAGGTATTTCATTACGTCTGGTTTCATAATTTGCAAATCATATAATGCCATGGATCCTTTCACAAAGTATGTCTGATCTGTTTGAGGATAAACCGAATTAAACAGATGTAGCTTGGGAAGGGCAATGCGAGGTGCAGAAATACAGTTACAGAAAGAAGTTTATCCGTTCTGCCTGTTACTAAGCATTATACGTATAGGTTTTTCAGGGTAGATTTATGTACCTCCCACGTGGCCACTGCAGTCATTTAAACCCTACCCGCATCCTTAAAATAATCCTTGAATGACTGCAGTAGCCTGGGACACGCGGCTCCGCTCAGCCAACGCATCGCACGGTCCCAAAGCGATTGTGCTGAAACGATGCAGCCCACAGCCGGACGGCCCTCTGCCCGTGCGTTTACTGCAGGAATGCGAGGGTTAGAAGCTGCTTTTCCTCAACAAGCTCGCAGAGCGGAATGTGGCCCATTCATACGTACAAGAACCGGGCAAAAACAGGTCCCCCGATCTTTGTATGTAGAGCCTTTTATGGAGAAAAGGAGATCTGCTTTCTGCTGTGTATATGTTACGTACAGAAACGTGTTCAGTGTCTTTAGGGCCATCGACCTGCCAATGTATAGGTCTTATGTTTATAGTAAATCTCAAGATGAATGTGTGTGTTCATTGTGTCACATATAGACACGTGGCTTCATGCTCTGCCACAGGCCTTCCACGCTTACATGTAAACTATGATAATCCCGCTCTGCTCTGCAGGGACATGCTTCAATTGTCACTCTGCTGGTTCTAACAAAACATTAAAGTGGGACAAATCAAGGTTTTTCCTACTGAAAACAAAATGTATTTTTGTGAAACATGCACCGAGAAGGTATGAGAACCGATGTAACCTAAACATATGATATCCTGAGCAACGTGTAAAGTTTGTTACCCTCCACTGTATGTATTCGGTGTGACAGGTGGGATACAATTCTGTAACAGACATTTATCCTTTACCCATTAATGACCACAAGACGGATTACTGAAATGCAAAACCATCAAACCCTAGGCAAAATATTTATGACACGCCTGAAACCTGGGTTACAACTATTAGTGTTTTTCTTTATTTTATTTTGTAGTATTTTAATATTTTGTTAAGGAAAGTCTTTTCAATAATCACAATTCCACACTGATTAATAAAATACGGCAATAGAAAAAAAGAGAACGACATAATAATATGATATAAGTAACTATTTACAATAAGTATAAAAACGTTTAATTACGATGTGTTTACACTTATTATCACAGGCTATTATATTAGAACCACTTTTTTCAAGCTATTTTCTACTTTTGAAACCAAAGAATGATTATGGCCCTTAAAGATGTATTCAGCACATACTGTAGTTTGCTGGCTATTTGCATGAAGGCTGAAAGCAGGTGCAATTACATATTTAAAACAATAAGTAAAGTTCCAGACACTTTAGGTTTAGACTGAGCTTAAAACCCCAACCTAAACACTGAGCTAATCCTGCACGGTCACGAGAAGGTCAACATGAAGTCTACAGGGGCTCAGCAGGCAACTTTCTTCTGAGATGCAAACATACGTGACATAAGTGGAGGTGGGCTCATGGATGACACGTGTGTAGAAGGCATGACGGCATTTTTAAAACATTTCTGTACTGCATTGGGTCTTTTCAAAATGCAAAAATAAGCACAGCTTCTAGCAGCTTTGGCCATGTCCAGGAGATAGCAAACTAAAAAGCATTTTAAAGGAATGTTCCAAAGTAAACTCTAGAAAAAGGCAGTTAATAAGGGGTGATGGTAGTGATTTTTCATAGCCAACTTGGGGCTATCTAAATATTTAAATTTAGCAGCCTGTGTTGGTAACACATGGTGGGAATCAAGTGCCCTTCATTTTCTAGTGTAGCTTGTGTTCAGACATGCTTGCGATGAATGCAGTAATGGCCAGCCAGGGGTGTATTTATATATATATGTGTGTATATATATATATATATATATATATATATATATATATATATCTATATATATATATCTATCTATATCTATATATCTATATTAATCCAGGAGGTGATTGATTAATATTTATGGTGTTTAAAAAAAAAAAAAAAAAGACATTTTAAGGAACAAACCTGAGTTTTCTTAGGGGTAGTGAGGTATATACTACTGGAGTTTATAGACAACCGATATGGAGGAGAGACTTCAGGGGTCCGAAAGATACTTTACATACTTTTCTGTGTCGGCCCAATAAAAAACAACGCGTTCTTCTAAAGGGCAAATATGGCTTTGTCCATTTTCCACATAAAATAATTAAAGAAGATTCTTAAGTAGAAATAGTGGCATCTGAAACCCCATATGAATTTATTCATTTGTGTTTTATTATTGGCTTTACTTTGTGCCAACCAATAGGATCTCGATGGAGAGTCTGCCGTATAGCTCCCTATTCACTAGGTGGTCCTGTTTTGTTTCTCAGTTTTTCATGTCTTTGGAATGATACCCCTTACAACGCACTCATACTTCCTTTACACAAACCCAATTTATTATGATTTGTAAAACATCTAAAATCATCATCATAAATATTTTTGGTAACTTTTCCCGTCTGCTGACATGAAACTTCTAAACAGAAAAACAAAACAATTATTTGATTCAACATGAAAGCTGATCATTACGCCAAAAAAATTAAAACAGGGGAAATGATACAGTTTAACCGCAGGCAACAGCGAGGGGGGTCAGTGAGGAGGATCCAAGCCACACAGAACGCTCGCTATACCTTTTAGGCGTTTGTGTACAAGTCCCTAGTTTAGTACCAGTCACAGCTCTATTAATGGATGTCTTTATACATTCTAATGTTTCACCCTTTGTATCTGTTTGTGGCACTCGCTTTGAGCCCTTTAAATACATGCAGGAAAGCACATTAAACCTATCCAGGTTCCTTCACGCATGCAAGAGCAGACTTACTCTTCCATTTCATATGCAGCAGGTGATGCAGAAACCAAGATATGATGGACAACTGCTGTACGTAACGCTTTATGAGATCATGAGATAATATTGCATTCTGATTAAATGGCAGTACAGATAGCAGCCGCCACATCACATTTATCACATGGAAATCGACAGGCAAGCCGCTTGTTTATAATCAGATGTCCCGCTAGCGCTTGTATTTACTCAACGGTTCAGATTCAGATTGAGGACCTTTCCAGAGACCTGCTATGAGTCGCTCGTGGATTAAACGGCGCGTCTGTCCTGGAACATGAATAAAGTGGCCGATGATGTGTTGTGTATGCAAGGAGTGGGATCAGCTCTGTTAGTGTTAGCTCAACTACTGTATATATCAGGGTAAACACAAACCAAATGTACGACACCCAGCCTGCTAATTCTTCGGTGTTAGTTATTTCTGAGGCTGTGGATGAGGATTAAACCCGGGGCAGTTTCAAAATTGGATCAACTACAAATCCCTTCTCAAAAGTGTGTGTTTTGGAAACAGATCTCAAACCAGATGAAACTTCATATTTTGTGTCCTGTCACTTGATGTTGGCTGTCTTAATAAATCAAATGCCATTGCAGGTCATTGGGAAACCTTTCCATGTTCCAGGAGGGCTGACATTAAGACATTATGTCTAAATTAGAGTTCGACAAATTCCGTTCAGATCTAGGAGCCTGCATAAAAATGTTATGAGCGAGCACTTTTGTCTTCTCCATTGTACAGTACCACCGTTAACCCCTTCATGACAAAGGGTATGTTACACCATAAATACTCAGGCCCTATTTTTAACCATTATCCCTCTTTCCGTGTTTAGTGTACCTGTCATGATTTGAAGTATTTACTTTAAACCATAGTCATGCTAATAAATGTTATTTTTTTAACACCAAAATATAAAGAGTTAGAAACTGGTCTTTCTCGGTTCTATATAGAAGCTTCTGTGTTACTTCCCATGGTAAACCCACCTCTTTTTTTTATCAGAATGCTAATAAAGAGTAGACCTAAAGCAAAATCTCACTGAAACCAAAGCAAATGGCTATCAAGACCTTTCCGCTACCACCACACTCATATACACATTCACACCCTATTTAACAACAAACACTCACATACATACTGAATCTGGCACTACAATACAGTAGACATACTGACTGACACTATACATACACACACACTGACTTTGACACTATACACACACACACACTGACTCTGACACTATACACACACACACTGACTCTGACACTATACATACACACACACACACACACTGACTCTGACCCTATACATACACACACACACACACACTGACTCTGACACTACACACACACACACACACACACACTGACTCTGACACTACATACACACACACACACACACACACTGACTCTGACACTATACATACACGCACACACACACTGACTCTGACACTATACATACACACACACACTGACTCTGACACTATACATACACACACACTGACTCTGACACTATACACACACACACACACACACTGACTCTGACACTATACATACACACACACTGACTCTGACACTATACACATACACACACACACACTCTAACTCTGACACTATACATACACACACACACACACACTGACTCTGACACTATACATACACACACACTGACTCTGACACTATACATACACACACACACTGACTCTGACACTATACACACACACACACACACACACACACACACTGACTCTTACACTATACATACACGCACACACACACTGACTCTGACACTATACATACACACACACACACACTGACTCTGACACTATACATACACACACACACACTGACTCTGACACTATACATACACGCACACACACACTGACTCTGACACTATACATACATACACACACACACACACTGACTCTGACACTATACACACACACACTGACTCTGACACTACAGTACACACACACTCACTACTCTCCTTACCCCTCTTACCTTGTGGAGACCGTACGTTCCGTTCCATTGAAAGGGTCAATTTGCTTTCTTCCATTCTTGGTCCCTAGCAGATACCAATTATTATTTACATCATGTTGGAAAGATCCATGGAAAGATGAATAGTGACTGGTGATGAAAGGTTCCCTGGCTTGCAGTCTTAGGCGTGAAAGCATAAGGCATGCAGGAGCTGAGAGATTATTGACTAGAACAGTCGTAATGGGAGCGTTTCAACAGCTTTTTGCGGTTAATGAACAAAAAGGAATATGAGTGGGACAGGTAAAACTGCTTTATTTCAGCTAGTAGCGTGTGTACTTTTGATACGCTTATTAGCGTCTCACTCATCAGTTCATCGGCCTCCGTGTAAAATCTCTGTACAAGAAATACCATAGAAGAGGCTGTAAATTTTAGCGGAGAGGAAGCAGTCAGGTGAAAAATCAGAGTATGATATAAAACAGTACTTTTTACCAAGCTAATCTAGTCGGTTCATTGCTGTGCTATTTATACGCATAAACGTAGAACCTGTCTTGATCGTGTCCCTTTAAAAGCTACTAGCCCGTTCCTTTTGGGAAGCCTGCTTTACATTAATGTGAGTAGTTTGCTATGGTTGCCTCACAGATGACCTTTTCCCTGTCACTTTACATATGTAACAAGCTGAATGTAAACCTGCTCTAACATTCTGAAACACACACCTAATAAAATGCTGGCCTGTATTTTAACGTTCCTGTAGTATACATTACAGTCTGAATGCAATATCCGGGTATTAAGAAAAAGTGACTAATTAGCTATAAGTTCTGCATAAACACGGAGCATACTGCAAAGATTATGCATCGTGGATTGTGTTATTCCAGAGCGTGCTTACGTTAGCGTGATAAGCAATGGAAAATGTTTTCTGGGTCCTATCTTTAGGTCCTACAGTGCTGTTCCGCGGCCAGTCATTCAAAGTTCTAAAAATAGCGCTGATATCATAGAATTCCTTGCATTTTCCTGGTTCCTGCATCGAAATTTAAGTGGCTTTAGAACAAACTTGATAAAGCTTGGAAGTTCAAGGCCACGTAACTGATAGGTCATTAGAGATTAAGCGCCCATTGGCTCTATGAATCGGCACCATCTGGCTCCCGAATACTGGTCAGTTTCAGTTTACATCGAGGATCGAGAGGCGTTAGGGTTAGGGGTAATGAATGCTTGTCTGTGGTGCTCGTAAGGGAACACGAAGAGGCTAAAGTGTTTGATGTGAAAACAGATTACATTTGGTTACTTCTGGTCTCTGGATACAATTTTCCAGTTTGCGCAGTTACTCTGGGATATGATTATTATTATATCCCTTTACGTATAGTTAGTATTTTCAGGTATTTCACACGCATAAAGTGACGTTGCTTGCATACTGCTTTCATTAACCGTCTCCATCTGAGAAGAGCCCGCCGTCCAGTGCTGAGCTCTCACGCCGCTTTACGGAGTCTGCTTTACTATAGTAGATCACACAACAGCTTATGATACAAATTCAGGTTTTATTGCCTGCTTTGTACGTTTGCCAGTATGGATAAGAACACAACGTTCTGAAGGGGTCTTAGTGGAAAGTATTAAACACTCAAATGTCTTAAAGCTTGTAATCAAATTCGGAGAAGTAAAAGCGTCAAAATGCCAGGTTTGGATTTTTTTATGTGGTTCAAATCTTTGAAACAGTAATTACTAACAAACTCCATTAGCCTAAACACAGCAAAATGTTACGAGTACGCCTGACCCTAAGATGCCTATTTACTTGAAGAAAGTTTTCGAAAGGACGTCCAGATTTGGAGCATCAAAGGGCTTAATTAACATGAAATGATGGGATATGTACACCACATGATGATGAAATGGTGACATACATTGTGTCCCGTGTGTGCATGCAGGTTGTAACTGTATTCTTATTTTGCTTACGTGCTTGATACACGCTGACTCTGGTTGTGCATCTACACAAAACTCCCCAGGTTGAAAACAGATAATGTGGTTTGACGTTGGGTCTGTCACTTGATCCAAGGTTTAATGTGAATCACACTTCAATTGTAGTTAACTCTGTTGTCTTACACCCTTTTTATTATTTAATTTGTCTTTTTCAGGCCCATCCTGCAATTATTCTGCTATTCTACCACCCAAATCTCTATGTTTTCTACTGGTGCCCAAAGGTCCTATCCCGTTCACCCATATACTTATATATACCATATACCACCTACCTACCTCTGCTTGATTCTGCCACCTGTAGCGACCGTATCCTCAGTAGGGATTTCTCACTTCTAATTCACTGGAAGCCTTTTTTTAATCCGGTTTTATAGTAACCCTCCTCATCCAGCCCAGATGCAAACACAGTTTAACTTGGCTGGGCCTTCAGAGCCTTTCATGCCTGGAAACATCTGGGCTTTTTGTTACGGGAGATACAGAGTTAATTGTTTGTAGTCTGCTACAATGTAATCGAAATATTGTCCCCAACGGACAGCCCTGAAAATGCCACCCACAGCCCTGCATTTCCAGTAGCAGCCGCGGAGTAACGGGATTCTGTAATCTTATCACATTGACAGAACTCTATTAGTGTGAGTGGTCATGTCAGGGCCACCTATAGGAGCAACAACAACATACAAGTCCTGAGTAGTTTTTCTTGCACGTCTGGGACACGTCATGATAACTTTCCTACCTTGTAATATTTCACTATCACAACCTAGCAATCGCATGGTATTTTTACGTAGATTTTTTTGGAAATTCCAAGTCTTAGGTGCAAAAATCATCAAAATATAGAAACCAGCACGTTACCGTCGGATAAGAGCCGCCAGTCCCATCTGATCTGCAGATGAGTCCTTTTCTATAGTTCAGAATAGCCATATAGTTATCCTGCGCATGTTTAAATTCCCTCACTGAAAAAAACGCTTCTGCTTGGAGCCTACAGCTCTCTGAGAAATGACATCGTTTTTATGTTACATTTAAAAGTTTAGTTATGTCTGGAACAGGAGTGAAGTTTGATTCTTTTTTCCGTTATATAGATGGCAGCTCTATTTTTTTGTTCTGATTAAGGATCGGGATTTGCGTTTTAGCTACGTTCTTAGAATGCTAAACAATCAGAAGGTATTGATTTTCTTCTCAGAACTTTTTGATCCGTATTTAGTATTTAGTTCTACTTTTAAGGTGGATACGTTTTCACATTATTAGCTTATTGCTTGAATTCTTTTGTACAATTTCTGCGTCCTTACCCAAGATAATTGCAGTGAATAATAATGTGCATTTCTTTTTCAATTTCTGGTACATTAAACTGCGGCATGAGTAATTTTTGATTTAAAAAGGAGATTTTAAAAGAAAATAAATACATTGAATCAGACAAGTCATAAATCACTAACAATATAATTTGTTTGAGCGGTAAGAAAAACAGTTGCCTGGATTAAAAATGGCAGCATCCCCTCATCATCCCAAGGACCAAAAGGCCCAAAAGAATTGTTTATGTGGCATTCCCTTGGCAAGGCACTTTGGCCGGGCAATCAGATGTTTCTCTGAAGTGTAGAAGACGAGATGTTCTAAACAAACGGTCGCTGATAGAGCCTGAAGCTGGACGGACAACTTGTTGCCAAAGCATTGGTGGTTTTTTTCTCCGTTTCTTTTTTAAAAAGTAGCATAGCAACTATTTAAGAAACAGGAAAAAAACTTTCTACTGTGCATCAGGACAAGGCTCGTTAGTGTAGATGAAATATTATAGTGGCAGAGCGATGGCTACCATGAGATGTCTGTGTGTGGAGGTCTCTTTATTATTAGTGAGGCTGCTGATACAGCTGTACATCGAGATTTCAATGGTTTTAAATCAATAAAAATCTTAGAGTTCTTTGCCAAAACAGTTCATATTTTTAGGAATTTTCTTCCACAGAGGTTCAAATTGTTTGTCGAAAACGCATCAATATAACGTACCAATGTTTGTTATCTTGTTTAAATAATAAGAGTAATGGCAGAATGAAATAAATTCACATAGTTTATAAGCTAATGCGAGGGAAAGACGTCTTGGGCAGAAAGTAGAGAAAGGGTTATGTGGCCAGGTATGTGGTCGTGTGTGTTGAGTGTTGAAAAGAAAGTTAAACACAGAGTTGTAAAATGTAAATAGTGATTCAGATTTCGATGATACAATAAACTGGGAAAGAATACGAGGAAAGAGGCGTGCAATATTAACACCACTGTCATATGTTTAGAGCGCCTCGCGGATGGTGTCATAGAATCTCGTTGCTGACAGGTGTTAGGATTTTTTCACAATGAGATGATGTAGGGATTACAGATCTCACAGGGTGAAAACGTCTCCTATCACAGAAGACCAGAGAGCCAAGAAACCGGGTGATATTTAACGGTAACCAGCAAATGACATCCGCCGCCAAATGTATATTCTCTGTGACAGGTACTCCTCCATGGTGGTGGGAAAATGTCTTGTGTGTCTGTAGGATGGAGAATTAGAGACCGAAATACGTTGTACAAGCAAACCAAGTACATCATGTGATACAGGTAGAAAAGGGGAACACAATGTGTTAGAACATGGACAAATCTGTGTTTGTTTTAATGAGGTCCTGCTTGAAGGGTCCTTGGTTTATCTTTAATCTAATGTGTCTGTCTCAGCGACCCTTCTTGGAAGTGATAATCTGTTTAAGCATTCCATTGTTTAATAAGCATGCTGAAGATGCCCTATTTAATTTCATATATATATATACGTGCTATCAGTGTTGTCATTGTTTGGTCACCTTGAACCAGACTATATTCCACCCCAACCTGACTCGTCGCTCCCTGGTTGGTCGTATTACCAGTGATCCTGCGGTCTCTGTGTGTGTTTAAAAAACGCTTAAAAAATCTAGTAAACCAAGTTCAGCATTTGGAAGAGGTATCCTTTTTGCCCTCTTGGGTACTGATAAGTTACTCCCTCTCAATGCTTAAGCAGCTGCGTATGTAGGTCTTCTCCACAAAGACTGACTGCCCTCCCCAACTGTGGTATCTTTGTACCGTCTTGGTTTCCATGTGGGCTTGTTACAATGTAGCTGGACAAGTCATTAGTTGTGTTATGTTTAATAGCATATACCTAGAATATTCCTCCTTTACCCCAGCCAGTGGCGAGGCAGAACCAGGAGCCGTCCGAGTCAACTCTGTATTCTCATATCCCACCGCTCCCGTCATTTGCAGTGCCAGGGAAAAATAAATGTCCTTCCTTTGTAAATGGAAATGATCTCATTACAACATGTATATTCATTCCTCAAATACTCTGCGGCAAGGTCTGTAGGACAAACAGTATTATTTTCCAGGCATGTAAATGACTTGACTTCCAAACGTAAATGGCCGAATGACGTCTGATTGTGATCCAGGCCTATAAATAATTGCCTGAAACGTTGCGTCAATGAAAGAAAGACCCTTGTTAACAAACAGTACGCCGCAGACATCACTCTCCCGGCAGTTCTGGAAGAGAATAAAAGCCTGATAAATTAGCCCATGCAATGCAAATATTTAAACAACATGACAGTCTTTTATATGGATTTATGATTATTAAAATTTGCGAAATCGGTGACTTCGCCAGAAAAAGCACACTCCAGGGTCACGGACCACCCTGGAAAGATCATGCCTCTTAATATGTCCGTTCGTATCGTCAGCTACATAAACTTTTTTTTTTTCTACAATTGACACACGCAACATTTTCATTTCTAGAGGACTCTTAATCTTTAGGACAAAATACTTTGTGTTTGACCTCAGAAGCTCATCTTTACAGTAGTGTAGTGCTTTGTTACACGCGGTTCCCATCTGTCCCTTACATGATGCACATTGTTCTGTAGCCATAGCAGACTTTATTTACAAAGTTTAAGCGCTCTTTTGAGCCGCAGAACGTGTCTCCAATCATCTGCTGCTGCCAACTCATAAATTTAAAGACTATACAAAATGCAGGCCTTACTTTGTCTCCATCAGCTCATAAATAGTAAATCCGCACGGTCCCAGTCCGGTAGCTTTGTGGACTCTCGTTAGTGTAAATGAAAGATGGATGTGATCCTATCTGGGTCTGGCTTTATAAACACAGGTTGTTTGTATTCCGAGAGTCATTCAAATATAAGTGACTTCCATGTGGCTGGTGTGATATGCATGTGTGCGCTACGGTACATAATTACATTCATCTCTTTAGCCATCTTGAGTGTAACCGCCTTGAATGAAATGATGGACTTCGGGGACAGAAATGGTTTCCCTGAGCTGTGATTTATACCAAAAGTTTTTTCATATATTTAGGGAATGATTATTAAAAAAAAAGTGTGAAAACTACCCTGTAATAACTGAGCTTGGTTGGAGCTTAAAAACTCTAAACATTCTAAAACATAGACATTGTTTAGACCTTTTCCTAGCTCTAGAACGTTATACCCTGGTGCCCATCGCTTGACCTAGAATGTAGACCCCTCGGCTCTCCCTTATTTCTGCCATGGCCACTCTACTCGTACTTTATGAATTTATGAATAACTAGAAGAAAATCTGCAGGATTGTTTTGCCTTCTGCGTATTCTTTTACTAAGAATGAATGAGAAAAATCTCTCCAGCTGACATGTAACCCCATGAGTCCAAGACATGCTCTGCTGGTTTTTTTGTACCCCTGATGTATAGAGCTGTCTTGATTTGTTTCTTAAACATATACAATAAAGTCATTCTATCCTTGGTTAGTTATGTAATGATTCACTTGCAGCCTTCATTTCTTATGTAATAATTCTTTAAAAATGTAAATACAAAAAAAGAACAGAGAAAGGGAAAAAATCAATATATAAAGACTGTAGAAATACATAAACCCAGCGACACATACTTTAACGACACTGATTGATGTAGGGTGTAAAAAAACAACCTCCCCTATTAACACCATAACGTCACAAAGCTTTAACAAGCACAGGCAATCCTATTTTTTAAAGCAGGACACCGGCATCTCTGTTTTCTCGGCATTAGGAATGGATAGTTTGCACTGGTGCTCTGCACATACAGATATCTGAGAAGAACGTCGCTCCCAACATCGCAAATGGACGGAGAGATGCAGACCTGGACTGGCCACAATGTGTGCCAATGTGGCCGGTGGCCGACAGGGCCACACGCTCACCCAATCTGGCGCTCCAATGGCCTGATCAGGTGCTGCATGCAGCTACGCATATCACGCTTTCGCCAAAACACCTGCATCATCTGAAGCCTACTGGACTTAGGTACCAGCGCCACCCTGACATCGCCAGCCCGTCTTTGCAAGACTTTTTATGCAATTTTGTGCCCCATTCTGTGACTGAGGCATCTAGAAGAATAATGGGGGTTTTTCACCCCGTTTCATTTATAAAGCCGTCCCCTGCTGTTTCTATACACATTATCGGGGCTTTAATGGCTGTAGAACCCTGCGATACCCCTCATACCCAGCAAACATTCTGACCTCCTAGAAAAAAGGGCATCAGGGGAGGAGAGAGGGGGCATCAGGGGAGGAAAGAGAGGCATCAGGGGAGGAGAGAGGGGCATCAGGGGAGTAAAGGGAGGCTTGGAGAGGAACTGAGCAAATTTAATAAAAAATGTACTTAAGAAGGATAATGTATGATTATTTTATTAGTTTATTTTTTGACCAGGTAAAATTTCACCCAGCTAAGGAAACGAGCATTTATATTTTCATTGTGTTTTCTTAAATGCTCATGAAATAAAAAAAATGAAACAAAAGAAAAAAAATGAATTGGGCACTGACCACAATGTTTAAGAGTATTTATTTTTAAAAGGTCAGGTTGCATTTGAGCTTGGAGATGAAGTGTGGAAAAAAAATGGAAAACGAGAGGATTGGAAAGCCATTTATAATTTAAATACAACAACTGTCACTGTTTTAAGGTCGTTGTTTGACTCAAGAGATCAGAGTGAAAAACCTCCATGGCCGAAACGCTCCATACCCTGATCGGTATCACAAAGCACAATCCAAACAGAAGTGTAGGATCTGAGGTCCAGTGAAACTCTCCTAGACATTAGGCGAGAGGTCCCAAACTATAGACTTATCTGTTTGGGACACTAAACCAAGTGCTTGCAGGAAAGCCGAGCATCTCCCTGCCTTCCCTGCACATTATGAAGTGCCTGACCCAGGAGCTAAGTCTGCAGGAAGGGCTGATCTTTTTATGTAAAATGTACAGATATTGGGGTGGGAAGGGGCATGTATTTTACTCTTTTATCTCTACATTTTACAAGGCCAGCTCAGCCTTTCTCGCAGGAGGAGCTCACTGGGTTGACCTGGACTTAACAGCATTAAGTCAGGGAGTCCAAATGCTCAATTTACATGCAAATTCTTGGATTAGTGAATATACTCATTATTCTAATATACAAAATAAAATAACACAGCTAAATATTAACACATAAGCTGGTACACCATGGAGACCACAGAGCTCTTCTGTAATACCGCAGTACCTATGGCATAAACAGCGTTATAGATGAGAGTTCCCATAGCCCCGCGGATCGATAAATGTAGCTCGTGGAGAATGTGTAGGTGACAGCAGACCGTCGGCACATAGTCCAGGGTCTGCAAACCCTGGCAAATCCCCAGCATCTCACAAACTGCCCAGATGTTTTCTGTAAGCCCAAACACGTGAATGACATATGAATAATATTTAGAGAATGAATTCTGATTGTTTAACAATAATAAGAAGATATGATTATTTCAAATACATGAATGGGCAGCCGATAAACATGTGCCGTGTTGACTTTGAACATAGCTATTTATGCTTTGCTGTCCTTTTTTAGGTATAAAATACAAGCGTTGCAGTTGATAAGCTGAGATGTTCCCGGTCAAAGAAAACAGCACGTTTCACATGATGATATGTATATAAACAAACATCCGTTTCATAAAATAGGACATTGATTCCTCTAATAACTGTCTGCGAGGGCTTTATCTGGGATTTGAGGCATTTTAAATAGAAGGGTTTGGGCTGATGCAGAACACTCACAGGGGAATAATGCTGTGTTTCTTTACGTATTGGTACGTCAGGGTAGTGTACGTTGCTGTCTAGTATAATTTCCCGTGTTGATATATAATGGAGTGTAATATGACGCGTTATTGGGCTGCAGCATAGAAGCAGAGCCTGGTTTCCCATTAGGCAGCAAAGTGTTTGATGCCGGTGGAGATTCTTTATTGAAAAGTTTGTATTTGTTTTTTCATTAGTGGAATTTAGGGATGCTTGGACCATTTGCACAGGGGTATGGTACTGTATGGAGTGTTATGTTTAAAGGGTCATCCCCGACCAGCAGCCTCACAAACTTATCTGGGTAATTGGCTTGCTTTACTCATCTTCTGTCTCGTTTCAAATATCTCTCTCCACCAAGAAGACAAAATATTTTCCTTGTATACCTGGAATGCTAAAATGATACGGCACAATCAAAAAAATATCTATTCACGATTTGTGCAACAGTTTCACCCAAACTTAAGATTCCCAGCGCTGCCAACCCTCCTTCCCAAAGAAAAATATATGAATCAAAAATCTTTGGTCTTCATGAGTGGAGTGGATGTGCAGCTTCGCTCTCTCTTCTTTTCAGACTCTTTAAACATACCTCCCTAATGCCTGAGTTGACTTTGGCCAGTCCCTCTTCTCCCCCTCCAGCAGTAAAGTTTACAGCATGGAAATCAATCGAGTAACTCAGCCGGGGTTTATGAAGCCATCCCGTTTCTTAATCGTAACCCGCAGTGTTACTAGTGCCAAATGGCAAATCTCATCTGGGTTTACGGTCTTTCCTTTTATGAGGTGTGAAGCGTGCTGTCAGGAATCCAGACAAGTCTGTGTATGCCCCCACCTCTAGTATATATAGCTCTATTTACTTATAAAACTAAATCCTCTGATACATTTAATATATCATTATCGTATTCAGCTCAAACCAAAAGGACCACAATACCCCCAAAGGACACCCAGATCATAACAATTAGAAAAAAGTGGAAATTGAGGTGAACTGGTGAAAAAGAAAGAACAGGCAGTAAAATGTTGACCGCATTTGGAAAAATAAAAAGATGCTTCCCGCTTATTCGATTAACTGTATACTCCTCTGTACTCAAAGAGTTAAATTGAACCTCAAGTATTAAATTGAATTCCAATTAACAGAAGATGGAACGATAGACGATTTCCAGCAACTGCATAAAAGACTTCCGTGGCCTCCTTCATAAATGGCCCTCTATCATAAACACCGAGGACTATTAAGGCAAAATAGACACGAATACATATCGGATGATTTGGGATTTTAAGGGCCGGTGACATGTTAAGGAAGAGATTTGCAACAGGACCCCCATGACCCAGACAAGGAGAAGTGTGATATTTCAATGCAAGGACATATTGTTGGTTTAACGCTGTGCCCTCTCACCCCCTGCTCTCCCCTTCATCACTTTATTAAAACAGAAAATGTTAGCTCTAGGATGAAATTAGAGGTCACTCTCGACCCAGCACGATGCACATGGCGCCCTTTTCCTCTGGAAATTCTTAGTCTTGGGTTATACTGATTGCAGGGATCCTTTATTTTTGATGACCCGGCACATTAATAAATTGTTAAATCACGATCTATGGCTTGTATTCTTGATCCACATGTGGTAACTCAACACTGATTTGCCCTCGAGCTGAAGGCTTGAGTTTGTTCAGATAAATAAAAGCAGATGTGGAAGTAGCAGCGACTGAAAACCAGAACTGAAACTATGGAACTCCCAATGGACAAGCACAGCTGACGGACAGGACGGACGGGAGCTCCTGGGCGCAGCCATTCCCACACTTGACTTGTTAATGTGTTTGCTTGTCGGTGAGAAGCCCTTTTTCTTAATCTGCTGGAGATTTCGGTTTGTAAAACGCTGTCTTTATTTTCTTTCATTAAACCTTTGGCACGTGTGATTGTGACGAGGGCTAGGAAGAGCATCCATGGACACAAGTTAGTATCGGTCCAGTCGGTTCCACGTGGATGTACCGTTCTAGCATCAGTTCATTGTCTTATGATGGTTATCATATGGTCTCTCTACTCCCAGATTAAAATGCTGCATATGTCGCGTGCTTTTTGTTGTGAGAAATTGAGCTCTGGTCCCTTATCGCTGTGAGATGTTACCGAAATGTCTTCCATTTATGAATTAATGCAAAAAAAGCGTTCTCTATGTCGGTTTTCCCCCGAAACCAATGTTAGTAGAGCCCTGCCAACAGCATCAGTCCAGGTTATCTAATATTACAGGAATAATGTTTCTGCGATGTCTAGCTGGGTCCCGGCAAATATACGCGCACCATTCTCTTTCAGTCACTGTTCGTGCATTAAAAAAAAAAAATAGAGGATTCATAAATACAATTAAAAAGAGGAAAGTTCATATGACGCGGCAGGACCCTTAAGCGGTGTTACCTTGCAGTTGTCGCCGACAATAGGAGAAAGCCCGGGATCTGCATTCTGTCACACGTTCCAGGCACGTGGACAAAAGGTTTACTGAGGAACGCAACACGGAGAACCTGAGTAACAAAAAGACTGTGTTTATTCATTCTTTCACTCACTGTAAAGGATGTTGTAAACTGACTTTTTAACCAAGCATTAGGCAAGATTTGGGAGCAAGCCATTCTATAATAAACAGTGACATGGCTGTGCTCAAATATTTACTTAATGCACTGAAGTGACTTATAATGAGCGGGGTCTTCTCCGTAGGAGAGGCCTGAGCATTAAGGCTTCAGGTGCCACAGACTGTGTAAATATTGGCCGTCCAAGCAGGAAAGGGCTGCGATGTAAAATGTGGCATTCTGGTGACCCCAGGTTATGCTTTTGGAAAATATAAGTCATGTAGACAAAATGTAGCCATTAGATGTCACGTGTCAGGCTATCAGCGCAGGCAATGGAATGTAAGAGTTTGAACATTCTTTGTGCATACGCTGCTGTCCTCCTTCATCGGAAAAGCACTGGTATATTTGAACTCTAACCATGTTACCTGCGTCTGCTTCCTCTCTCAGAAAAATACAGCGTAACCACGTGTTATGGCTTTAGAAGACATTTTACATAAAGTTTGGTGACTAGGAACAGAACTTCTCTCATATGAAGTTGGTAAACACAATGTTTCCTTTTAATATTTACTATTGAAGAAGGTTTTGGCAAAACTCTGAAATAAATGAGGAGGTTTGATTGAATGGTATGAGTCATTTATTCAGATATCCCGAGCTTTTTGTCGAGACCCTGCTCTGATCGGGGTTCCTGAGGACTGCTCCGAGATCTGCACACTATAATCTCATCTATAACCTAGATACTCAGACAGCTGGGTAAACTCTCTCGTCTTGCTAAAATCTTACTGTAAACAGGCTTTGGAGGAGAAAAAGGTAACCGCAAAAAAATCTTCAATAAAATCATAACACTTGCCGTGTAACTGTCACAAACCGATGCGCAAGACGCGTGACGTCTCTTTTACAAGCGCAAGATCGCAATCAGCGGTGAGTAAATCAGGTTAGAAACATGGACCAAGGCCCATCAGCTAAACATCTAAATCCCTGCATTGCGAAGGAGCCCTGGTTATTTACAAAGTGCTCCACACCTCCTCATATACTTTGTGTCGGCCTTTTTCCATTCCGATTCCCTGGGAGCTTTTATCTTTTTTATTGTTACCTCTCGTAAGTGCTTATTGTGTCCCCTTCAGCATGCAGTGTAACAGCATATCCTGTAGGGGGTGCAGTGGAGAGCTGTCAGCGCTTCGCTTAGCAGTCCTGGGGCACAGGTCCCTCTGCTCCTCGACCAGCCTACTATACAGCGACTGTACGGATCAAAAGAAAGGTCACAAAGGTGTGGGTCACAGGGGTTATGGCTTCCTACCCCCGAGGCACTTGGCAGCTGCACACCGGACTGCAGACCCCCCATCCAACCACAGCAGGTGTGAAGGCCAGAAGAGTGCAATATATTCATAGAAAGATCCCTCCACTACATTGTCCCTCTAGTAAAAGCCCCAAAAACCTGATATATTTATAAATGAAGCTTGTGTAAATGACATAGTTGGTTGATTATGTGTTAAAGACATGCCCTCTGCGCTACCTCTTTAGGTAATAAAAGTGCGGGGAGGTAAAGTCAGGAACATCCTTTCTGTCCTACAACATGAGCTACAACAATAAAAGTAATTCCACGAGGCACACGACTCCTTTTACACAGTAAAGGAATTAGTTATTCAATAAGGTAATACTGCGCTGCAGGTACACGGTAATAACGCTCCAACTAACTGCAAACAGCTGGGGCTCCTAAAATTCATATACTGGTATATACATGATTGTGTTGCCCTCATGGTGTCTGTACAGTTCTTGAATCTAAAATTGTATGTTGGCTCTTATATCCCACTCTTTTCCAGCCCATGAGGTTACATATATATACGTCACTTCCAATGCCGTGAAAATATCTCCATACCTGTTAGTTTTCTCTCGGCAGCAGAATAACTTTACAGTCCAGTATTTTACATCAATCATGTTTTCTCAAAGCGCTCCATACTTCCAACCACATCAGTACTGACTACAGCAGACACGGGACACATGTATGTATGTATGTATGTCAGTAGTAACATATCTTAAGATTCCAAACTGTGAACCCGTAAAAGGTAAACTAGATATACAATAATGGCCATGGTCTGTTATCAATAAGTCAGATTTATTTTTTTAAAGATAGATCAAATCTTGTTAGAGCGGTGTCTGCATGCAGGGGGCATTCACAGATTGGAGCACGTAACCGCTCTAATCACAGCAGACCCCCGGAGAATGCCGCACATTAGCAGCGTAATTGGAGACTTAACATCCCTGTGATCACGTATTAAGGAAGGTAAAGAGGGAGCAGGAAAATTGATAGAACGTTTAACTGGGCAGAAAAGTGAAAACAGTCGACATTTTTAGGGAAAGCCATTTTCTGTCTTTCGGGGCATCTGTTTTTGCTTTTCTGCTTTATTACAAATGAACTGAATTGGCCTCTCCGCTGGCGGTTCCTGCAATAGCAGGCTTAGCACCTCGTTCTAAAATGTTACACGGCTCCATTTTCAGAGCAGCATAATTTAGCAAATCTGGGTAATAATGTGCATCATTTTTACTTTTAAAACACATATCCAGTCACCTCGGCTTTCCTCCAGGGATCAAAGCGATCATACAGCTTTAGCATGTTACGTGGATTAAGTATGGATGGTTTATACCTTAACAGAAGTCTGTCCTACAGGAACGTATCAAAATATCATTTAAATGTTCATGAAAATCCGCTACTTTGTGTTTAATAGAAGAAGAAGGCGTCAACCTGCAGCCAATGCTGGGAGAGGATCGTGGGATTAGTAGTCTAGTAACAGCCAGACAACAGCTGATTGTCTACAGTGTATCAACATACATTTAAAATGCCCCACAATTGTTACTCCAGAGAAGAAGCCAAGCGGGCAGCTTCTAGGTACAAGGGAATAGGGGATAAGGCTAGTTATGAGAATCACTAAGACAGAGAGGTAAACTATTGAGTTTTCTTATCAATGTTGGACTTTTTTTTCCGGTCCAGCATGGCCATAGAACTTGTAGAACATACTGAGGGTTTCTAGATATTCTAAACGACACATTGTATTTATATTTTTAACATCTAGAGGATCCCTGTCCATCCATTCTGATCCTACAGTAATGTATTTTTGGCATCTCATAAATACCATAACTTTCATGCCATAACTTAACCGACTCTAGAATGCCCAGAGCCACATTAATAGAAGTATTTTAAGAAAACATTCGTTTTTTTATGTAAAGTTTTTTTGTGACAAACTTTCTTTAACTGTTTGTTTTATAGATTTATTGTTAACCTTTATTGGGCACACTGGGCTGTCTTGCAAATGAAAGCTAAGCGAGCCCAGCGCTTTTGAGCCTTTCTGTCTATAAAACCTTTTGCAAAGGGTTTCAAAATAAATGTAAAAGAGGAATTTGTTCTACCCAATTATATGATGCGGCTATAATTTCGAGAAAATCTGTTTAGTGAGAGCACACAAAATCGTTATATTAAATAAACTATGCACATTATTCATTTGTGATTTGCAAAAGCAATTTGAGAATGTTCCAGATTTCTAAATTATGTAGTAGAATAGGCATTAAACGGATTTTTTTCCCCTTAAGATGTGATTCAGTGTCTGTTCATGCAAAAATTGTTAAGAAGATTTCTTTTAAAATGTGTATCCATTCCAAAATGACTGGGAGAGAAAGCAGAGCACAAGCTGTTGATACACACTGGCTAATCCAAGCGCGTTACGAGTGCTCTTGTAATTGAATTTGATGCTGCAGTTCGTGAGATGAAAGGTAGTTTCCAGTCCAAATGTCTCCCCAGATCAGAACTGACAGCATCAACTCAGTTTTATTCAATTACCCCGGATTAGACACGTTCAGGAAGATTTTCATAGTCATTAAGACAGTTTTCAAAACTTAAAGGGCACGCATAGTCTAAACAGCATATGGGTTTGAATTTGTAAGGAGCCCTACCAAGCACTACGTGTTTCTTTAAGATGCATCCGTCTGCAAGACTTTTCCCAACTACAGATCTGATCTTGAAAGTGTGTAACATCCGAGCGGGTTGCAACAAAAAGGAACATTTAAATCACAGTAAATATTTTCTACGTAAGGATCAAGTCATTACATGGATTTATTTCCAATATATTTCGAGTTGTAAATGAGGTTTCAGCGAGGCTCAGTGATTCCAACCCTTATGACATAGTTGCGCCCCCACCAGTCAGCCGTCCATAATGACCAGATTTTAGTATCTTCTTCTAATGTAGATTTTAAGGCTCAGGGTCCTGTTTGTAGTCCCATTATGTCCTATTATGAGCTTCTGTGCTCTCTGTACTTGGCTAACTGAATTTACTGTAAATCACCAAAGCATAATAACATTGCAAATATGTGGTTTTTTTTAATACATTTTTCTATAGAATGATTTTTTGCATCCTTTTTTGGTGCAGTACGTTATTTTTTTTCAAGGCAAAACCAAATGGACATCAATGATTTATTGGTTATTGCAGTAGATCCACCTTCTGAAATAACCTCATCCAATTTGCAGAAATGAATTTTGCCAACCAAGTTCCCTTCCTCCAATTCTCCCGTCCCGGTTCCATCCTCTCCCCACCACGGTTAACCTGACCAACAAACATATTCATGCAGCAAACCTGACTCCACAGCTTGTTGGCAATAAGGCCCCTTGCTATCTTTATGAGTCATATAGTTTAGTCTAGAATCATGCCTTTGTTGAATAACACCGTCAGAAACTGTCGCGACACACGCAACATCTCAGGCTTGGCTTTTACTGAGGTAGTGAATTTCAGGATCAGAGCCTCTTGAAACACAATACATTGGGAGATGCTTAACATCAAACAATGCATACACCAGCTCCGTCACGCAAGAACCATTGTCACCCACGTAAGTATATTTAGTATAGATGAAAGCTTGCCAACAAGTACAGCTGGAGGTTTTATCCAAATATCCCCTTCACACAGACTGGGCTGGCCACATGCTTCGGTGCCGTAATCTCAAGGGCCTCTTAACCGTCTGAGTCCTGAGTGGCCATTTTAATTACGCTCACAGTAAAGCACGGATCTTTCTGCGGAGGCTAAAGCTACACATTTTATTACATGACCACTACGGTTTAAAAAGAAAGTAATTGATATAAACCTCCATACACAACCTATCCGCTCACAAAAGCAAACTTGATGCAAATAAATGCTCTGCAACAATGTTGTTGATTTAGTTTTAACAGGATACAGGGCAGAAGCCTGCAGAGTCCTCTATCTTTTGATTACCCTTTTATTTTAGTTCAAATAAACATATATGCTCCATTTTTCATGTTATATACATATACCCTGGATATGCAACCCAGCCCTCCATCCGCACGCTTCATAAAAGCCCCCGTATAGTGTGGCTGTCATGAAGTCATCCCTTCTAGCCTCAAAAAATACTCCCAGGCAGTGGCTTTTTGGGCAGTTTTCTAGTCTTTCCACCAAGACTGGCTGTGTGGATATTCCAGTTTAATTGTTCCAGTAGTCAAACGTACTATAGATTGTCACTTGTATGATACATTATAACATAAGCAGCTGTAATACCCCTCGGCTTTGGAGAAGCCCCGACTGAACATGTTAGAAAGTAAATTCTTTCCACATTGCGTGACCTCATTGTATAGACATTGATACGTAAAATGCGGTCATCAGAGATATTTTTGTTGTGTGGCTGAAATACTAATTGTCCATCAAGATACTATCTTGCAGGCACAACGCATCTACATTTAATTGGGTTCACATTCTCTGTCTCATCATTCCGGGGAAGGTTGTCTGGATGTCTTCTTCGGTTGGATGGTTGACCGAGTTGGCAGTTACACAGAACATATATTTTTTTCCAGGAAACTACAATGTATTGTGAGAAGTAGTTATTTATGTGACACCGATAAACAACTTATGTCATATGATCTAGGAGTTGGAGGATTGTTTTTGTACACCCTTGGCAGCTATAGGGCTGTATTATCCAGTTTATGTAAGTTGATGGGGTAGTTATAGGGAAGTTTAGGAAAGGGTTATATGAAAACTTACGGAGGGGGTTTAATTCAACAGGTGTAAGAACAAACAGTGGAAGTTTTTTATTTTACTTTTTCATTTAATAGTTTCATTGTTTTCATAGAAGAGCAAATACCAAAAAAAAGGTTCCTGCGTGACTCCAATATGGATATAACTGATTTAATGTAAGTGAGGGCAGACACATTACAGAAGACTCTTCTAATATTCTTTATAACCCCTCATATCCCCAGAGCCCCATGTCCTGTCCTTCAATCTCAGTGTGACTGGAGCCGGGTAAATTAACACCACGCGTAAACGCATTCCCGCGGGACGCGCGCTGAGCAAGTGTGTTGGAAAGAGCAAACACATGTTTTTGTTTTTCCTGTTCAATTTCCACCAGGCGCAAACTAATCAAAAATTCAAAGGCTATAACAAGCCAGAGTTGTTACTTCCACTAAAAAGATTTCCATGATGTAACGCTCGTGATACATACTCAGTCATGTAGACTGCAGTTAAATTGGAAGATGACAGTTAAGGCGCTCAGTTTTCATCCATTAAAAAAAGAATGTTTTGAATTCTTATAAAATGTTGCCTGTAACTTATTACTGCAGTTTCTGAAGCTGTTCTGATAAGCGATTTGTTAAAATATATGTTGTGAGTTACGTATTGCCCAGTCATGTGACGCAAGGAAAAGGACACTGATAGACAGAGAAACTTTGTTGCCATGCCATAAGAAAAAAAAGCCGCCTGTTTTTTTCCCCAAAGTATTTCACGTTGTATTTCACATTGGCTAATTTCACATTTAATAGGAAAAACCTAGAATATCCCAGAATATGGCTCTAACGACAACGGCACATTGTAAAAACTTTCCCAGAGACTGTCGGGATAGTTGACCTTACTGTTGTGATAATCAGTTTACTAACTAGCGTTTAATGAGTCTATTAAACTGTTTGAATTCAGTTCTGTCATTTCCATTTCTCTTCTTACCGCCACTATGCACCCCTGTCTTTTTTACCCACAGTTTCTTGTCTTTTAATACATTTGCTCTTATACCGGAGCCTGATCCGTAACCGGTCACTTTCCCTCTTTACCCTAAAATTATTCAAACGGCAAAGTACTTGTTTAGTGCTGGATGTTAGTCCAAAGGGCCGGTCAGATGTTTGATCCAGCTATGCAGTGGGACTGTTGGAAAGGTATCATTAGTCTAAATATACTAAGACCGCTGGGTTTATATGATGTGCTGGCACGTTTTATTCCAATAGATTTTTTGTATCTGTTGAGGTCATCTCACTCCAGACTGTCTGACTAACAATGGATCACTTTTTCAGCTGTAGTTGTGCTCACAATAACTCTTTATACCCATTTAGCACCGAGATGTAGACGGGCTAAACTATCTTTCTTTTTTTGTTGATGTTTTTTGAGCTCTTGGTGGTCTAAATATCTGCTTTCCAAGTGGTGTCCTGCTACAGATAACAATGTGAGGTTTTCCCTCAGTCCAGTCTTTCTGGTCTCACATGGAATGAGCACAGTAAGTAGTCGTTATATAAGTTCATTTCGTATAACAAACTGTAAAATGTGGGGTTTAAGAAAAAAAGGCCAGATGTGACACCTTTGTTTAATTTAACTGAAAAAGAGTTACTTGAAAGAGCGTACTGAGTTTAATATCCCACAAAGACAATATGGGTACCATTTAAGTTGTTTGTAACAGTTGCAAGTTGCACTTTCTACTAAAGTGGATTTCTCAACCAGACTTATTTTCTTTTAACTGTTATAACTAAAGGAGATGCTCCTGTTTCCCTTTTTTTTAACCCTTGTCAGAATGTGAAATGTAGGTTTTAATAGGTTTATCAGCTTCTGGTAAGAGAAGACTGTAACTTTTTAGCAAGTGAACAAGGTTGTCTGCTTAAGTCTCTTCAAGGGCATGAAATCAAGTGGCATGGATCATCAAATCAATACAGGTAACAAAGATTTATCATAGAGTCAGGGCAGGCAGAAAGAATACACTGTGGAATCGGTGCAGGGAGAATGTTTACACTGGCAAGATGGGTAAACAAGATGAGAAAAGACAGCAGGAAAATGAAGAAGATCAGGCAATGAAAAGAAGCACGGAGCAAATAAAAATGACGTACAACAAGAACCAAGAGTAAACCGCACCAAACAAAATATAGAACCAAACAGGATAAGCACGGCAAGATTCCTGGACTAGCCACAAGGAACAAAACAGTGTGTGATAAGCACAGAAAGATCCCGGGACAAGCCACAATGATCTGGCAGAGGAATTACGATGTGCTGCCTTGTAGACAAACTGCTTGTGGATGGTCTACTAATTGACAAATTAATGAGAACCGCATGGGTTTATGGTCCTACTAAGATGTGTTTTGTTATTCTTACACCTCAGTCTCATACTCTTGTTTATAAGACTTTTTTTATTTTATCATTGGTTCTTAATTGCTCATAAAAATGGAATTTGCTTCTATGAAAGCAGCTACACTGAATGTCCCATCCCCCCTCTTCTCTGATCAAAACCATCATTAATACACACTGATGATGATGATGATGATACATATATGCATATATTTCCTGTGTGACTCCTTGAAGAATCAGTTGCATTAATCCTCTGATCCAAAACGGTTACAATGTTATTATATGTTATCACTTTTGACTTTTTCCTTTAAAACAAAAATGATAGTCATCAGACCCTAAGAGAAACATAGACACTGAATCTCATACTCTACTCATTTATAACATTCATAAATATTTGTTACATGAAGATGACCAGTTTAATATGACGTTCCTAAATCGGTTCCAATCCAGCAAAGAACAGAACTTCATCGCTTATCTTAAAATAGCAAAAATCCTATCTACGTACAAATAACTTTTAATACCTACACATGTGTAATAAATATTCCGTAAGATTAGATGTACCGTTTCCCTCTGCCTTATCATTCAGTTGGCATCATAAAGCATGACATACTCTAAAGATTAACGCAAAATATGGGATAACAAGGTGACATCATATTCTTATTTTGAAAAGGAACTGAGTAATATAACAAAGAAAGTGAATTATGACCATATTTTTATGGAGCCCCCATTTACAGAATCGTTTCCAAAGCAGTTATCTGTCAGGCACGTTTAAAGGATATTAAGGCTTTTCCTTTGGAGGAGATTGGCTTCTTGGAAGACGATTCTTAACCGTACGAGAAGAACTAGAGGGAGACGCCAACTTTCAATAACAGCAGAGTGACCCGGCTATGTCCCTCAACACACTGTTACCATTCAAGGCAATATGTACTGGGAAGGTACAAGGACGGACCCAGAACGAGCAGAACGTTTCATCCACATGTATGTGCACGGCATTTCTACGAGCAAAACACCGTCTCCATAATTCTGCCGGGAAAGCATCCAACCACGTATGCAACGCAAAGAGTTTGAAGTTATTTACATTATTGGACATCATGTTCTGATATCTCATACAACTGACATCATTATCAACGTAAAGAAGAACTTAAAGTCTTAAACTTCCCGTTATTTCTACTCCCAAGCCATGCATTAGTAAAAGGACCCAGTCAGGGCAGCCAAGGGGGAATCAAGGGAATAAAACAAGGAAGATCCCACCTTATCTGCGATATCATCAATATCTGAAACTTATTAACCAAAATAGCATTTCTATACACCCCTCTAGCCCTTGTAGACAACGAGGTAAGTGTGATGTGTAGTGTGTTACAGTCAGTAGATCGTAAAGCACGGAGTGGGCCATGTAAACGGCCTCGTGCTTTATCTAAAGAAGGACAGTTCTATTACGATTTGCTTCATCACAAAAGAACACAGATTGCGACCGTAGATAAGAACAAGCTGATTGAAGCATGTGGTCAGTGATAAGACTTTCTAGGATACTTTGTTGTTTGAGTCGCTACTGCCTTTATTGAGTGTTTGAAGGGCTTAAGGCTTTAACCAGTTAGTGCCACCGAGCAAACCGGTCTGCACCCCCCTACCACCCTTTCATGAGATTATCTAGCAGTGAAAAGGAGTCTGAGATTCCATCAGTATGGATCATATGTTTTCTCCTGGTCTTCAATGGTCCATGCGTTGGCCTTTCGTCTCATTGGTATTGCTAGGGTTAACTGGGTTCTGCATTTTGTTTATTAGAGTTTGAAATGTGCGGTAAGCCCTCTGTGATAAAGGCAAACTCCGGACACATGAAGCATATATTGAAAGTCCTTGTTTGGATGTGACACCGAGAATATTATCTCTGCTTCCGCAAAATAAATATCTCCGTCGTTCGTCGTTTCAATGCACAGGCAGAAGATGTTTTTTGCTGCCGCTAATCCAGCTGGTGACTCGCTGGCTGGGTTTAGAAGTTAATAGCAGATAATGTGCTTGGCATTGAAAGATAAGGCTGTACTTTAGTATGAATGGTTCAACTCTGCAGGATGGTTCGGACTCGTATATTACCAACAAACTGGGCCACAAACGCTACCGTTTTTAATGAATGATGTCATATTCTGGTGCTCCGGCTTTTAAGGACGCGCAGGACCGGGTGCAGACTGGCATAATCCTTTAATAATGTAAATGAGACAGTTGGGAAGATGAGAGATTGTAACCAGCCCATTGAGCAGCGTTACATTAGGTAACCTGATCAGCCAGCGGGATGATCTGCCCTGGGTTTGCATCGGAGGCCACCCTGCTAGCTTCAAAAAATACATGAAACACCTGTGCCTATTTCACCTGGGCCATGCTAGTGTCATGTACCTAATACATATACCCCTTAAACCCGTGTCATGCTATCATCATGTGCATAATACATATACCCCTTACACCCGTGTCATGCTATCATCATGTGCATAATACATACACCCCTTACACCCGTGTCATGCTAGCTTCATACATGCAGTCTATCATTTTTTAATCCATGCTAGCTTTTCATACATGGAGCCGTGCCCTTTTATTCTGTTAGGCTTCATATACTTACACATATATACATATATGTAACCATCAAATAGGAATGAGGGAAATGTTTAGCTCAGTAATTATCTGTTAATCTGTTTTAAGATGTGTGTAAAATGGGTAACTGACTGAATGATACAAAAAGCTGTTACCGATACCAGCTGGAATCCCTGCTTGGATAAACGGATGGTTGTCTTTTTACAAAGTGTTAATTCTAGATTGAATTTCATTCTCGGTTTTAACAGAGAATAAACCAGCCGTACGGATCTTAAAATAAACAGATCTTCAAGGAAAATACACAAAAGAGCCCAAAGTATAATGTTAGCGAGCGGTTACACGACAAAACACAGGTTGTGTGGCGGACGGCAGCTGAATGACGAGATGAACCTGTGCGGTAGGCATAAAAGCGTCCCTCGCCGGAGTGCTGGCTATTTACAGCGATCGGCCCTATGGAAAGAAGATGTCATTCCCTGAAAAACACCAGCGCCTTCCTCAAGACAAGCAAACAAATGACAAATGGCAGAATTGTTTCACAAAAGCCTTCATGCAAATATTTGACAAGGACCATGTGTGGAAATTTGCTCAGAGCCAGATTATAATAATTTCAAAAGCCAGACCCACTCTGCTGCACGGAACTAAGGGGCTTCTCTTCAACGTGAAGCTGAGACTGTAACGGACATCAACCTGCCAAAAAGATGTGGGCACGGTGCATGCGTAGCTCTGAGCTCCAGAAGAATCCCGCCATGTTTCTCTTCTGTTAGATTTTCCCACTTGAAATCCATATTTCTTCTCTTGTAACATGCCGTGCTTATAAAAAGCCAATTTATCGTTCGTTATGATGTGTCTAATAATGTAATAAAACCCACTGAATGAATGCTAAACCCGTCAGCAGTCATATGACTTCACCTGGGTCAGACAATGTGAACAAAGAGCGATGTCATTCAGAGTCCTCCTCCCGTCACACAATAAATGTTAACTATGTATCATGAGACATGTCATAGTTTCCGATGGACACAGCTCAGCAGCCGTTCCTTGAAATGCACCTGTCATGTAAAATGACAAGAGGGTAACGTTTCCAGCGATTTGTCCCCGTGCCCCTCAGCATCTGTGTATAACGCCCTTCGTGTAAGAATGATAAAGCCCCTGAGCAGCTGCTGGACCCGTCTCGTTTGGAGAGGAAGGTGATGACATCCGCACATGATCTCTTCTATTCCAACCTCGTAAAGAACGACGCATGCGACATTCTATAATCCAACAGACCAACCGGGAGCTCTTCATGCGCTTTCATTAAATAATTCTATCTGTCCAGAATTGGACATTTAGGTAAATGGAAGCTGAATTATTTATATATGGACTGCTCTGAAGATTATATATCTCAATATAGTGCATACACACGCCAAACATATCACACCCCTGGAGACGTGTGGGGTCCCAGCCTGCTGCTTACCTGCCTAAAGTCCTGTGAAATCTCTGGTTCCTCTTCTACCCGGTTACTAAAATCATTTCCCCTTGGTTTGTTATTTTGGATTCTTGGTAATACTGACTACCTTCTGACTCCCTCCTCTGCCTCCACTGGGTCACTGTGCGTTTCCCAAGAATATCAAAGTATATAATTCACTACCTCGATATATTCAATGTAGCATTTTACCCAGCAATGGGATCATTGAATATTTATTACTTTTTAGATTAAGTTCCATTGCGTGCGCCAGAACACAGGCGGAAAAAGTCATTTTCCAAAGCAGTGGCTGGATGTTTAATGGAGCGCATAGAGGGTCTATTTGTTTCTTTTGATTTTCACTGTTTATTTTGTTCTTCTGATGGCAACAACCAGAAGAATGAATTCCTCGCATTCTACTCATACAAAAGCTTCTGGTAGCGGAAAAGGACAGGTGTAAATATTTCATTTTTTTTCAGTTTTGACCCCGTTTAATGCGTCTCGCCTAATTATGGAGGCTTGGAGACTTTGATAAAGAGCTATTTGTTTGGATTTCCTTGCGTTACCCCTTAACCTGCCAACCTCCTCCCCGTTTCCAACGCATGACCTCATGTTCAAACAGTTCTTTGTCATGCCTCTCCTGCACTTAGACGAAACGTTCATGCAACATGTCAGCATTTCTACATTTTTTGGACCTTTTTATCTCCAAATGACCTCAGCCATTTGGCCGACTTATTCATGCGTAATGGCATATGCAGTTAAACGAAAATCAAATGTGAAATGGAATGCAACACGTATCACTGCTTGAAACTGTAACGGGAAGCGGATACCTTGAGAGATCAGAAACTTAATTAATCTAAGTTAACACTATCTGGATTGAGATCTCTCTGGCTTTATTAATCCATGTTTCCTTCGCAGGTCCACAAAGGCAAACAACTCGCCCGAGAGCTAAAATCATATAAAATTACCCTCTGTCACGAGAGGAAGTTTGATTGTCTATCCAGCAGTTCCATACAATGTTCATTGAAACATGAACCAAAAAATGTCAACTTCTAGCTCTCCTGGCAAAGAAATGGCCATCAAGGGATTCTCAAATTTCTTATTTTCCTGTTCATTTCACACCGACTACAAAGGAAAAATAAATATTAGCTCAAGATATGATATCACGATTAGGAATTGTCGGTAATGTCCATGGCTTTTTGGTGGAATTACGGACTCTGCTCCTATATAGACCTGGTCATCTTCCTAGAAAAACATCACTAGTCTTCTGGGCTCAACTAAAATATATAATTTAGAACATAGTTCAAAAAGTCTCTCCATTGTAATTCTGTTTTTATATTGGCAGTCAGAAATGCATAAATGTGAGTTCATGTTTCATAAAGCCAATGAACCGTCTGAAGCTTTTACCAGTTTTGCAAGTTTATAAAAATATTGGACTGGTTTATTTTAAAAAAATATATAGTTTTTACATGTTTCGGGATGCAGCTATTTGTATGAGCCCCAATCTCATGTTGTCTTGTAGTAAACGATAAAATGGCCCAAGCAGACATGCTGACTTATGAAAGTCTATGGAGGAACGGACTTCATTAGCATTGCCATAAAGCATCAGCTCAGTGTGGTGTTTGAGCCAGGACCCAAAATATCACATGACTGACAGCAATAGATCCTTCAGGTCTGCAGATAAAGGGAAATTATTGGAAAAAAATTGATAACATTTTTGTCCACAGCGACCAACATTATTGTATACAGCGCTGGGGGTTATATTACTGTATACAGTGCTGGGGGTTATATTACTGTATACAGCGCTGGGGGGTTATATTACTGTATACAGCGCTGGGGGTTATATTACTGTATACAGCGCTGGGGGTTATATTACTGTATACAGCGCTGGGGGTTATATTACTGTATGCAGTGCTGGGGGTTATATTACTGTATACAGCGCTGGGTGTTATTACTGTATACAGCGCTGGGGGTTATATTACTGTATACAGCGCTGGGGGTTATATTACTGTATACAACGCTGGGGGTTATATTACTGTATACAGCGTGGGGGTTATATTACTGTATACAGCGCTGGGGGTTATATTACTGTATACAGCGCTGGGGGGGTTATATTACTGTATACAACGCTGGGGGTTATATTACTGTATACAGCGTGGGGGTTATATTACTGTATACAGCGCCGGGGGGGGTTATATTACTGTATACAGTGCTGGGGGTTATATTACTGTATACAGCGCTGGGGGGTTATATTACTGTATACAGCGCTGGGGGGTTATATTACTGTATACAGCGCTGGGGGTTATATTACTGTATACAGCGCTGGGGGGGTTATATTACTGTATACAGCGCTGGGGAGTTATATTACTGTATACAGCACTGAGGGTTATATTACTGTATACAGCGCTGGGGGTTATATTACTGTATACAGCGCTGGGGGTTATATTACTGTATACAGCGCTGGGGGTTATATTACTGTATACAGCGCTGGGGGTTATATTACTGTATACAGCGCTGGGGGAGTTATATTACTGTATACAGTGCTGGGGGGTTATATTACTGTATACAGCGCTGGGGGTTATATTACTGTATACAGCGTTGGGGGTTATATTACTGTATACAGCGCTGGGGGTTATATTACTGTATACAGCGCTGGGGGTTATATTACTGTATGCAGTGCTGGGGGTTATATTACTGTATACAGCGCTGGGTGTTATTACTGTATACAGCGCTGGGGGTTATATTACTGTATACAGCGCTGGGGGTTATATTACTGTATACAGCGCTGGGGGGTTATATTACTGTATACAGCGCTGGGGGTTATATTACTGTATACAGCGCTGGGGGGTTATATTACTGTATACAGCGCTGGGGAGTTATATTACTGTATACAGCACTGAGGGTTATATTACTGTATACAGCGCTGAGGGTTATATTACTGTATACAGCGCTGGGGGTTATATTACTGTATACAGCACTGGGGGGTTATATTACTGTATACAGCGCTGGGGGTTATATTACTGTATACAGCGCTGGGGGTTATATTACTGTATACAGCGCTGGGGGTTATATTACTGTATACAGCGCTGGGGGTTATATTACTGTATACAGCGCTGGGGGTTATATTACTGTATACAGCACTGGGGGGTTATATTACTGTATACAGCACTGGGGGGGTATATTACTGTATACAGCTCTGGGGGGGGTTATATTACTGTATACAGCGCTGGGGGTTATATTACTGTATACAGCGCTGGGGGTTATATTACTGTATACAGCGCTGGGGGTTATATTACTGTATACAGCGCTGGGGAGTTATATTACTGTATACAGTGCTGGGGGTTATATTACTGTATACAGCGCTGGGGGTTATATTACTGTATACAGGGCTGGGGAGTTATATTACTGTATACAGCGCTGGGGGTTATATTACTGTATACAGCGCTGGGGAGTTATATTACTGTATACAGTGCTGGGGGTTATATTACTGTATACAGCGCTGGGGGTTATATTACTGTATACAGCGTGGGGGTTATATTACTGTATACAGCGCTGGGGGTTATATTACTGTATACAGCGCTGGGGGTTATATTACTGTATACAGCGCTGGGGGTTATATTACTGTATACAGCGTGGGGGTTATATTACTGTATACAGCGCTGGGGGTTATATTACTGTATACAGCGCTGGGGGTTATATTACTGTATACAGCGCTGGGGGTTATGTTCAAGAATGCAGAAGAGCATTTCTTTTTACTTGCCGTTTCCCCTTTACAGATAATTTCACTTTTTTCGCACTTCCTTAATAATGAACGCTGCGTATTCCTCAGTTGGTTTTATTGCATTCATATACACGACTATTATCATTATTACGATGATTATTATTATTATTAGCATTAGAGGCTTTAATAGCGTCAGTGGAACCCTAGACGCTGAGCAAAGTGAAATCAGCATCTGGTAATAGAATCGCTTTCAAGTGTTCAGTAAACCGGCTCATATACTGGAAATTACAAAATGTTTACAGGGCTTTTAATTACACATGTATTTAATTAACTACAACAATAGGTTTTGTGGGGGGAAAAAACAACACAGACAGAATGGGGCAGTGACATTCCTGTATGATTACACAGCTCCGTGTGCCCTAATGCCTGTCTAACGCTGGGTAATGATTTCAGCTAATAGACATGCGCTGGGGTTTAATTTACCGCTTCGTTCATTCAGCCAGGACTCGGTTTTATAGGATTGGCAGCTGAATGTGTATCAAAACCAGAAACCCACTAAACTCACGTTTTGTTGTGTGCTTTTATTTATTTCTTGCATAGTCTGAACTTCATAGGTTGAATCTTGTTGAAGACTGGATCCCTGGACCCTGCGGACGCTCCCTGGGATCCAGAGTTTTGTTTCAGTCAATTATAATCATCTTTGCAAACTAGGGGGGTCTTTTCATATAGTTATCATCAAACACACACACATATATATACATACATATATATAATCTGAATTTTAATAAACCAGCTTCTAGATCCAAGTCCTTATTAAACAATGCAAGTCTAGTACAACATCTTGAAAAGAAGCATGGCCACCAGCCTCCTGGCCAATCATTCCGATACAATGTATATGTATATATGGATGCACAATGTATATTTAGTAGGTCTTTTGTGTTACAGCTTAGTCAAACCCCTGCTTTGCTGGTGGAATGAAAGCATGAAGGTTAAAGTGATCAATGTTCTGCAATGTAACAATGTATATTTTCTTTGGAGAGATACCTTGGCACAATCAGAATGTGGAGAATATAAACGTTTGTGAACAAGCCTTCTGAGCGGTAAAGCCAATAAGTATTATCGGTAGACAATCATCGTGTTCATGTCCATACCCAACCAGCGGTGGGCTGCTAACGGGACGTTCCTGCAATAAGGACCTGGCACATTATCCACCAACTCTATTCCCCCAAATATTCTCCCTGCGAGAGGTCCCCACCCTGTGTTTACCTTTTAATAGACACTTCTAATGGGAGACATGGCTCGGATCCAAAATGCACAACAGGTGCCCTTGCCTATTTTCCGTTTTATTCCGACACTCATTTACAATACGCTTTTGTATACGAATGGCGGTTGTCAGAGCGAATGAATGGATACCATCTTGAGAATTCAATTTTACTGACGTAAAACTCTTTACTAATTCTGGAGTGTTCCTGCAACCATGTTATGGTAACGATTTGCCAGAGCTCTTAAAAGTGTTATAAAATCCCAGGTGTTTTCATGTCGTATGTCATTTATATTTAAAGGGACCCTCTACTATAAATAAGCACCTGAATAAATAGCAGAGATTACCGGCTCGTGCGCTGTTAATCTCCAGCGCACGGATTACTTTCAACGTCTTGTTTCAAAATGAACTGGAAAATAACAAAAACTCTCAAACAATATTAATTCTTCATTTTTTTTCCTTTTTGGACAGAAGATTAATCACAGCTTGAGCTGGGTCCATTTTTAGCTCAGGCATTTATCAGATTTAACCATGTAAATAAGAAGCCAGAATCCCTCGCAATGGCAAACAACGTCGTTTAGACAGACAGAATAAATTGTCACATTGAAGAAAAACGGTTTGCATGCGCTTCATGTTAAAGGCAAATGAAGGACAGTGCCCCCCCCCGAAATCTGGTGTTGATTTTTGAGCATTAGTTTTGAGCTGAGGAGACGGAAAATTAAGAGCAGCGATATTTGTAGTAATAAAACTTTTCTGGTTAGAAACAGAATGGCATTTGGAGTAGTGTTTGTTTTTAAAGGGCTAGTGGGCGCCTTATTTTAGGGATCGGCGAAGCACATCGTGGTACGTAGCGATAACCTCCTTGTTTTTCGGTTTATTCCTTCTGATCTGTGATATTATTTATTGTTTTATATAGCGCCACCATATTCCGCAGCGCTGTACAATGAATAGCACATTTACCCGCCAGGCAGATTAGTTCCGTATATGCTCAAAAAGGGAAGACCAGCGGGAGTGTTCATTTGAAACCATTGCTGATGTCTCCATGAGGTGTAAATATCCAAAATACGTGTATTTTCATCTTTTATAACTATACCAGTGTTACCAACTGGCCTTGACACAGTTACACTCTTTTGTTGCTTTAAAGATCTCACCAGAAGAGGGCTGGATAGATATAACCTTCTAATACTAGTAATGATCATTTATTTGTAATCCAATCTTTTTTCTTTTGTGCTTGCCTTTTGGATCAGCCAAATAAATGATCCATTTAAGTTGGATGAGTTATTATCCAAAGCAAACATTTCAGGTAGAATTGCTAAAATTATTTTCTAGCACTAGTTTTCAGCAAGTGAGTTAAACGTTTGTACATTGTTTTTTTTTTTTTTTGTTTTTTTTTTTTTTCTTGGGTCTGTTTTCTTAAAGTTTCTATTTTGGATGTTGACAAACTGTTTTTTTAAAAAAAAGTTATTAAAGAAGAATTTTCTGAAGACACTTTTCATTAAGCTTTTGGAAGTTCGTCACAATGTGGTTTATTAAAGTTTTTATTTAGTAATTAAATATGTATGGCACACGAGCTTGAAGTCACAAAACTGCGAACGAAAAATAAATTATTAGTTCAGGACTTTTTGACTCGTGTGCCGTGTCTATTACTCCCATATGTGTATTAGCCCTATGCGTGGCAGCCCTGTTACTGCAGATCCCAAATCAGACTATTTTTCCCCAATACACATGTGTTTTCTGTCTATACACGGTTTGGTAAGAGACAATGTATCGGCCGTATTGTTGGTCTGTAGACTGTGACACAAAGGGGTTTAGGAACCTTTAAACTGCCTGAGCCTGATTGGTAAATAGTACATTCCCAATTTCCCATTTCTCAACATTTATACAAAAATGAGCACCATGGATTACCCAAAATATCATTAATCATAATCTTCACGATCCTCTGAAACACGTGGGGGGGGGCATGGTGTATCACTAGATTTGCGTGTCTGCTGAATTTGAGGATCAGGGCCCCCTAAAAACATGATGGGGTGTGCATTGAGGTGATGGAGACGTATAAGACATGGGCTGTTTAAAGAGCCTTCTGTATTTATTGGCGGAGAGGCAGAAATCCAGCGCCATCGAGGGGTTTGTGGCACATGAAAGAACGTGTGCATCTGTCTCCGGCAGTAAGCAGGGCCCTGCTCATGACATAGTGTCCCGGAGTATGTGTAACGCAGTCAGAGCGAGCTGTGGGTGACTGATCTCTGCTCCCCTTCTGCTTCTAATAACGATGCTGTTACTGTGACTTTTCAGAAGCAAATCACAAACACGGCTACTTTATCCAGAGCGGCCTTCGGGCGGCCCAGCTGGTCCGAGCTGCAGCGGGAACATTACCCTTCCAAGCAAAGCGAATGAATGCTCTAACGATTACGAGAATACTCCCTACTGATCTCGTACTCATTTCATCCAAATCCTTGGCGGCTTCTATTATTCCCCGTTTAAAGGCACAGTCATAACATATACATGCTTCAATTCACAACTTAAACGGTGGGTATATATATATATATATTCTAAATTTAGGTAAAGAAAAAATAAAGAGTACCGAAGATTGGAAAAGCTTTTTATATATTTTTTTTTTCACAAAAAGCTATTTGATCAGAAGATATCCTTTCTGCATTTAAGATCTGGGCATCTTCACCAAAGTGTAAAGCATCCACCCAACAAAAAGGCTTTCGGTTATTCCTTTTTTTTAACTTCTGGTGGGCCTGAAAGTCTCGTCCCGCTTAAACGACTACGGGAACAGTGAGATGTCCCGCGATTACAGAAATTCCTGCAGAATGATTGAAAATGATTTAAACCCCACTGAAAACCTAGGGGCAATCGTAAAGACTGAACTGGTCAAGGAAACGCTCAACAGCCAACGTGAGCTCTATGGAAAGACAATAAAGTGTCTAAAGGACATATTACATACTAAAAACTCTTTAAATATGTAAAACTTTTGTGTGAAAGTCAAAAAGTAGAATTAATTTTCCTTGTCCCAATTAATTTGTAACAATGATGTCATTGAAGTATAATTCTGAATGTACTCGTTGACCCCCCCGGCATGCGGCTTCTCTGGCCGACTGAAGGTTAAGTGGAGCTTTCAGATCTGCAGAAACAGACAATGCAAAACAATGACAAGAAAATTGTTGAACTATGAGCCTTTTCTGAAGAGTGTCAGTAAAAAGAAGAACAGGGGGAAGCAATTTATTTGAAATGTTAACATTCAACAAACAAACCAGACACCAGAACGTTTGAAATCGTCCACAGAGAACGTGTGGTGCGGTTTATTTTCATTAGAACCTGCAAAGTGCCCTCGCTGGCGTGGAGCAGCGCTGTGTAAACTGTTTATCTTAGAGCGTTTCTTGGCGTGGGCTCAATAAACTCACCGTAATAATCCCATTCATACAGCAAACAGACCACGGATTAGGAGTCTGCGGAGGGACCACTTAACTCCTTGTGTGCTTTCACATGATGAAAAAACTGAGACGCTATAAGACAAAAAGTAGCAAGGTAGTGCCACTAGTTTATCTAACTAATGATTCAGGAGATATCTGTGTTCGCCTGTCAGAAACTGTCATTTGGAATTCTGATACACACATATATCTACGAAAGCACCTTCTCATGGTGCAGAAGCAAATACACAGTAAGATAGGAATACCGACCGACCCACGCAGAAAAGGGGAGGAAACGGACCGATAGAAGGTAGCTCGTCTGAGGCTTTCAGATATGTAGAAAATAATATTCATTATCCGGAATGTTTCCATAGAGATACATTTAGATACATGTTGTTTATGGACAGTACATGTATTATTATTGACAGTAGGAATCTAGAAAAAGGTACATTGTGTTGTCCGTCTCTCGGATGCACAGATAGTTAACTTAGGAACCCTGTAGCCCTGGGCTCTGACCCACAGCAGCCCCTCGCTCCTGACATCTGTTCGGATTTAGCACAGCCAGGTCCCCGAAGTAGGGTGTTGATTCGGTGACATTAGGCAGCTGAATTTCCTAAAGCCTGGCCTGATGTCAGTCTGCTGTGATATGGCTCCTGTCCAGACCTGTATATAGTAAAGTGTGTCGGTATCAAGGCGATAGCCCTAGCTGGGACACAGTGATAGTGTCTAGAACTTAACAAATTTAAAAGAGCAGTCACCGTGGAAGCTACCCTGAGGGGGGCTGGCGAGGGGGCCCCTGGGATGCTCTGGTTCTGGGTCATTGTCTGAAGCTTTATTGTTTTATTATTTGCAGTTCCAAATACAGCCACTAGGGTGTCAAGGGTAAAGGGGCTCTTGGAAAAATGTACTCTTTGATATAATCCTTTTTGGAATGCCTTTCTGTTTTGGGAGAGACCGGCTAGTAACTGTTGGGCATCTTGTCTTTCTTATGTTATTTTGACAGCTTTATAGCTGGGACTGCCCCTGGGCTAGAACATATATGTGATTACTGGCAATAGTGCTGAAGGGGTTAATGGTACGCATCGTCCGGGTTGGCGTAACATACAGTACCCAACCTCAGTGGCCTGGCTCTGTGTCAGGGTCAGGCTGCAGTGTGTACATTTCATCCTAATCTGTCTGCTTACACATCGAGCAACACTCAACCCGCAGCCATATCACTGCCGATAGGCAAGCACAGTACACAAACACCTCAAATCACCACTGTTCCAGCATCAGAAGATAAACCCAATGCTGTCCTCTGAGTCAGAGTTAGAGGGTTTAACTTTCTGCATCACAAGGTGGCGCGGAGCAGGGTTGGCACCAGTGTCCATTACTAGCCACTCGCTATCACATTGGCCTGTTCTAATAAACCCATGGCAGGTTTGGTATCGGATATTTCTCAATTTTCTAAACACCAAGTTCCATACAGTGCACACAAACAACACACTCGAACCCACAAATTCTATATATGAAGGAAATATAAAATATTCACAAATGGCCCCAAATGCCAACCATAGGAATGAGGTTGCCATGGACAATAAGCAACATTGTAATCATTTCATCAGTGATTGTTGTAATGATTCACTTTTTTGGCTGGCTGAGCATTTTGTGAGTTGAATTCCAGAGGCGCTGGACTCGTTCCGCTAACCTAACCCTGGGCTGAGGTGCGACTGGATATCATCCAACATGGATGTCATATGAGGTCTTCAAGAAATTCCTTAATATTTTGACTTCAGATTTTTTTTTGTATATGTTTTTTTATTACTCTAATTACAACCCTACAGAGAGATTGAAAAGTTTCCCCTGTAACATAATATATAGTTTCTTGTCAGCCTGACAGCAATGAAAAACAGGAGTTAGGTCAGAGAGATGATAATACGTCTCAGCATGTTTTTATAGGTCAATGTCAGATCACTGAGAAAAAACGCTTTCCAGGCCAAGAACACAAGGGAGGTTTTTCGGCTTCTCACCTCGGAACAAGTAAAAAAACTTTGATTGGATTCATGGCTGAGGACATGAGAAATTCCTGTAGTGGCTGAAAAGAGTCAATAGGCTGCCTGGAAATGCCGGCAAAGCATTGCTTCTAGATTTATATCAATTCCACCCCTGCTAATGCTGGCTCCAGTCCGGGTCTGCTAAGTGTGGGTCGCACTGTGGGTTCTGTCCAGCTCATTTCAGCTGTGGGTCATACCATGAGATCTACCCAGGTAGAACCGGTTCAATTCTGCAGGTAGAACCTTCTACCCCATGCCATTCTGCTACCACTAGACCAAGTGATGCATCCTGCTGAGTGAAGCTAAGGTTGTGTCAGACCAATTGGACCATGTAGCCGGGTTCTACTAAGACTGGGGCAGGCCAAGATGTCCATCCAGGCCAGTAAGTCCTGATGAAGGTCTGAAGAATATCCGCCGAAATATGTAGAGATTAATTTCCTTTTGCTGGTCTGCTGTCCGGATTTGTGAGCACTTTTTATATATACTTTCTTCTAGTTTGAGAACTGTATATATGTGAATGCAATCTCATTCATATATTAAAGATTTTTTAATGAATTAAACTTTCATTCTATTTTATACATGGTCTGCCTGATGAAAACATCCAGAAAAACGATTATTGATGATAATTATGGATGATGCGGGCTCGGCGGTTGTTGCGTTAGGGGATTTATGGTTTGAATTATGCCTTTTGAAACGTATAATAGATATATTTGCAGTTCCATAAGGAACCCTGTTGTGAAGGCTTTATTCAAAAGGGGGGAAATATAACTGCAATGTCGCTATAGCACAAATGCTAAAAGCTGTTTCTGTCCCCAAACCTCATTTATACAAGCCATAGGAATCCGCAGCGGGTATGCAAAAATACCAATGTTTTCCTCTTGGCACGAACACAGAGAAGGAAGTGGAAAAAACCCTTCTAACAATAGAAGGATGGAACATTTTATCCATGGTCCTATTTACAAGCCAGAAAATCAACCGTGCAGTCGTGAGTCGTGTGGCTGGCGAGCTTTCTTACAAACAATTCACTGAGTGCAGCGTATTTAAAACAGACAAAACCGCAGCAACTCTTGGACGCAGCCCAGGCGCGTATCCAGTCCCTCAAACCTTTCAGCGCTGAAGGGGTGTGGAGCGGATCTCTGACCGATGTACCACTCAAATCTCCGGCACACAACATGTTAAATCAGTAATTATCCTGCGGCCGACGGAAGAGATCTTAAAATCCAGGCAGCATTTTATGAGTTAACCAGAGATTTCATAAGACTCTTTTGGTCTGATTCTGGTGGCGTAGAGGCTCTTTATTTTAAGGGTAACATATAATGCCGGTCCAGTGTTTTAGATACAATAATAAGAATGCAGCAGCGATTATCTTTAAGATAATAACTATCCCGATCTGATTAACAGATTATGAGAAAAACACTGGATTTTGTTTACTTTACTCTTTTTTTCACTTTGTATGAAATAAAAACTGTAATAAAGAACTATAAATAAAAAAGAATGCAGCAAGGGAACATGACATTAACCACACAATATTCGGCTGAAGTGAAACGAATTAAAACGTTATTTTTATGTGCACTATACCCTTTAATAAGACCCATTTTTAAACTGATTATCGTATTAAAAACGGCATGGAGTGAGGAGTCTGATCGATGAACCTGTTATTAATTTGTATGAAATGTCCCTGCTATAAAGGGACTGAAAGCCTCGCTCTGTAAGAATACAAACAAGTGTAGGTTTTATGAAAGCATGAAGCCTGTATATCGGAAACCGTTGCATCTTGCAGTCCCCTTTTCTCCTGACTTTAACGATTAGATTTAAATAGATTGGAGCCTTGCCCTCGGAGCAACGTTTTCATGGGTGCTCTGGAAGGCAATGTGTCACCGTAGCTTTTCCAAATACTATTCATACAGCTCCTCTTTTTTCTTCGATGACATCCCGTTTTGACAAGTGTTTTTACAGTGTAAGTATAACTCCCTGTTGCAAATCGACGTGGGATCTGCCAGCACTTTGTAGATAAATCCTTAAAAAGAAAGAGTACAAAAACATACAGAAACAGTACAGGATCATATCAGAAACAATCTAGAACGTGTGTACTCAATATGGATCATCAGAATCTATCGACCACTGAATCCCAGATGTTGTTTGTGATAGCACCGGCTCTGACCCAATGGCAAGAATAGATCACATCGTCTACGAACCTTGGGACCCCCGTTACCAGTGGCCAAGATAAGCCTGAGCTCTGGGATGACATATTAATATACTTTGACCCTGTCTTCAGTTGTTGGCTCACATTTGTAAATGTTCCTAATAATAAGCTAATAATATGTATTTCACACCTCGGTATCGCCTTTGGTCATTTTTATAACCATAACAAGCCATCACAATGAGAAGGGTTAATTTGTATCCTTCTGACTTATCATGAAACTGTCAGATCTGCTGGCATTCGGCTGCCATAAGTCTCGTCTACGTCTTTCTTGAATTTGGACGGCTCCACTGCACATTTCGTCTGAAATTTTCCACAACACTGATCTTTGGATGACTTGTAACGATTTTCTTTTTTTTTTTTTCTAAAATGCAAAATCTACCTTTTAGTTCCCAAAAAAGCAAAGTGTAAGATACATCCGTTGTGGATGCAATAAAAAGCATATATTATAGAAAATGTTTTTGTTCCTACAAATATATGACCTGATTGTCACAGTCGTAGTTAAGAGTTCCGGTAAATACATTAAGTGAGCGCACTCCTTACATGAAAAATGATCTATTACTATGCTCCTTCCTTGGAGTTTTAGTTAGATATATATTTAAAACGTTGCTGTTGTGGCGATGAAACCATAAGGCTAAAACTCATCGGACTGTAGACAGCATGAAAATAGTAAGTATTGAAATGAATTCTTGATGAATTATTTTTGCCGGGTCCAGGGATACATGAGTAAAATGATACATTAGTAACGGGTATGAAGCCGATGCAACATTTGATCTTTAAATGAGTTTTAACCTTCTCAGTCCAGCATCTTTGGATTCAATTAATCTGAAGTAAACCCCTTGTTGACATTTTCTTCTTCTACAGGACCAATGACTTTGTTTCCAGTTTCAAACCCTCATCTTGTTCTTGCTGTTAAAGCAGATCACTTCTCACAAATTCTGTGCATTTAAATACATGTATTCAATACCCACCCTGTATGTGTTCCATGAGACATACCAGCCATCCTGACTTTCTGTTATCGTGATCTCCATGATTACTTCTTCACATTGTTATCTCTCCCCTATTGTAAAGTTCCTGATTATTGTTGATTGGTTTGGGCAGAGATAATGTGATTTTGGCCACTTTATGTCCCATAACCCCTTTATAATATATATATATATATATATATATATTATATATAATATAATATAATATAATACATAACAAATGGTTTTACATCTGCATAAAGCCGTGAGGATGACGGTCCCCCCCTACAGGTGCCAAACTGGGATGTTAAAATATTTCCAGTACAGGTTACTCTGGTAATGAGCACAGATGTAATTGAAGTTTATAATGAAAGACAGAGGAAGCATGAAATTTCCATTCCATTGAATCTCCAACATGTTTAAACTAAGTGGTTCTGTGCAAGGTCTGCGGAACAGCGTTTACTTAAAAGATAATCCAGCCTGGCATTAATTGGAAAAGCTTGCTAATAAACAACAGGAGATGTAGTAGCGTTTATTTACAGGAGCGAGTATTTATTTTGGGATCTGAACTTTGTCAGAAGGCATTTTCTGTCCCCGCAGGTCTGTATAAACACCTTTCCCTCCGTAGCTCTAATGCCTTCGAGTCAGAGGCGTCTGCTCAATGGAAAGCGAATTTCCAGTTCTGAAACATTTCTGCAGAATTTCAGGCTCTGGTTATAAATTGCGGCAGGAATTGTTTGTGTCTCTGTAACATCCTCTCTTTCCACTGGTGGAGTGATCGAGGGCGAGCGCCCCTTTGCTAGAAATAGAAGTTGTACAACCAAATGGATACTTTGACCGGTCAAATTGTTTTGCAAATATACAAGATATATGCTTCCATGCTTAAAACCCATTTGGAAACATTCAGAAAGATAGTAATAGTTTCCACGAATGCTGCTGCAACATAAGCAGGTTAAGTACCCGTCATCGAGTGCCACCAACACAACGTGGAGTGCGAAAACTAGCCAAGTATTAAAAAACTTACTGTATGTAATACGTTGTTAAAACCTATTTAAGTCTTCATAAGAAGTAATATCCTCTGGCACATCCACTCCTTATAGATGATCTTTTCTGATACTAATCGCAACACAAGAGAGAAAGGCTAGCTGTCTACTGTAGTCAAATCCTCTTAAAGTCAGCATTGGAGGCCTCTTTTATGCATTCTTTGGTCCACATGGATCTTCTGGGATGACATATGTACCACTGGGGTGAAATAAAAAAGCAGGGTCTGTGAATGGGAACCTGCTTATCATCCGAGTACAGGTAGTTAAATAACCAGACCGAACTACTTCCATGATCCGCTCCATAGAGGTCCATAGCCTTGGACCGCAGTTTTATTTAGTATCTATCATTTGTAATCTCGATACCGTGACTAGATATTCTTAATATGTCTGTACCAAACAGCTGTGAGGTACAGAACTCATTGAGTATTTATCTGATAACTAAAATTGAAAGCAGATGCCGTAAACTTACAGCAGTGGTTTCCCCGGGACGTTCTCCAGATGCTCCAGGTCCTGCTCCACAAATGTTACAAATCAAAAACACACAGGACACGAATTGTAAATGCACAGTACTGAACCATTAATGTACTTTGGAAGGTAAAACCCATGATTAGGAAGAAAACATGGCTATTACTAATTTGTTTTACGAACGGGGAAGTTACGCGTAGAATTCCGTTACAAGAGCACCTGAAGAGCGTAGAATGCGCTGAATGAGAAGGATCATTGGAGTGCGGCATGTGAGAAAGATACCCCATTTAATAAAAAGTTTGAATGGTTCAGGGTTTATTGGGATACGTACAATTAGCAAAACCATTCTAGCATCATGAGCACCGTCTTTTTATTCATCTCTGCTTTTGCTGTTGGTGTCTTAATCCCAAGAAATCGGTGAAGGATAGCGGTTGGGGCTATCACCGGTTTCCGTGTAGGAACAAACGTCTTTCACAAACTATTAAAATTTACATACAGGGGTTTATACTCATTCTTCCCTAAAAAAATTACGCCGAAAACCCTTATCTGATTAGACGGAGGTTCTTATTTCCACTGACATACCTTGGGAAGGAATCCAATCAGTTTAGTTTTGACTCTGATGAAGCCACATGGGGAACATTACATCAAAGTGGGGTATTTCTGAGCCTAGAGGACAATTCCTAGCTGTAATAACGCTACTCTTCTGGGGATATATATTGTATATATAGTCAGCATATTAAACAATCCATGTGATATTAATTCTCTTTATTAGTCATTATTTTTTATCATTATATATTTGTTAGTATCATTAGAAAGGCTACCTTACTGGAAGGCGATTTCTTTCTGTAGCCCCGATTTGGTATACATTGTTACTCTTTATACCGAGATACTCCATTCTTATCCAATATAAGCACATTATTGTTCCGTAATCTAGACGAGACGTAACCCTATACTGGGCAGCGTTAACCACATTGGGTTTCCAAAATCAAGACCCCATTTTATTCCGACCAACCTTCTATGGAATAAAATATAAATGAACTACAAAATAACCCATATGTTATGTTGTTGTAAATGTTCTAAAAGTGTGGACCCCTGGTGATGATGGGCTATGGGAAAATGCCTCGTCTGTTCACAGTTTTGCCCCGTGCAAGGCTCGGTTGGCAAAAAAAAAGCAAGGTGGAATAAACTTTGAGAATGTATCTTTAAACTGGTGAGTTCAGACCCTGGCTTTTCTAATCACTCAGGCTTTCTATTTAGACAATGAGTAATGTTTAATGTTTGACTTGACTATGACTTGATCTCATGATTACTTTTCTTATCAGAATCATTAATTCAAACCATCATATTTTAATTCCTTTTTACTTAAACTTTTTTTGGCAAAGTAAATTGCTCCGGCAGAGCCGTTTTAAATGTAACGTTAAAGTGATAATTGATTTTGTCTTAAAACAATCCGGTTATCTTTATGTGCGTTCAACTTCAGCAGAGATATAATGGCCAAAAACGCTGCTCATATTAGAAGAGCCTCAGACGGGCAATTAATTATACTAAATAACATACATATAATAATAAATGAAGCATCCAGAACAGGCTGTCAATCTATTGTATTTAAATCCCTTTTTTTACACATAAATACATTAAATATATGAAGACATCGAAATATCACGGAAAGGTCCAGTCTGTTGGGACAGTCTGACTGTCATACTTTAGTTATAGTTAAACTTTTTCAGTCATTTCGACCACCATTGTGGCTCTGTCCACCCGTTCGATATCGGCACTTTTTCATACAGTTACCCTCTCGACTTCTTTTATTAAGGAGTCGAAAAGACACGACGTGTGATTCTGTTCCCACAGACGTAGACATAAGGATCACGTGCAGAAAATGTACATAAAATATATATATATTTGTTCTAGTGTGTTTATTGCTAATGGATCTCAGGACTCTAGTAAATAAATATCCGAAGCTGTTAAGATGATGATTCAGGCTTTGGATACGTAATCCCAGACCTCGCTAATGCCAGAGACATTATGGCACAAGCTCGGAACGATCCAGATGCATGGTTCTCCTGGTCTTATATATAGCACCACTCCAGACTATGTCATTGCTGCTCTGTGTGGGAAACGTAGAATGGGTACAGCGTATGTCACAAAGGTCTCTCAGCTCCCAGAGCTATTTCCTATCACTTTCACCAACCTCCCTTCGCTGTCTCTATGACTCAGTGACTACACCGGCTTCCAACACAGCGTTTAACCAAAGCCTTGGAGATCATGTAGTCACTACAAGGCATAACCACCCCCGGGGGTCCTTGTTTAACCAAATACAAACTCGTATGTAAATAATGGTATGCAGTTTATATTCATTCCCAAGATAAACGAAAAGAGAATGAGAATAAAGGTAGTAAAAAGAATGATTTGTAGGAAAAAAAATGATATTTATTATTTCTCAGCGCATGCCACGTCATGGTAAAAGTGATGTCATATTGTGGTCTGGCTCAGTACGTGCAGGCTTAGGTAAGTGGTTTACATCCGCCATGTTTTCACTTATTTCCAGAACGTTTCAGCTGTTTTTGAAAGTAAATGTCAAGCTAATTGCGCATGTAATCAACATCCCACTACTTTAAGGCATCCATTGGAGGAAAGCCAAATCTGATGCCTTCGTTGTAAAACACAGCCGAGCCTGGGAACTTTCTGCTTGACATTGACAAAAGTAGAAAGGTTTGATTCATTAAACATGATACGCCAGTGCTGAGCTCCACAAGAGGAATCGCCGTTGCTTAATACAACATCTACTGTACAACCTGTCTACGTAGGTTTGGTGTAAAATGTCCATTATGTAAAAAAAAAAAGTAATTTGTTAACTAAAACTTCAGGGTCAGGGGACATTACATGGAAAGAACTTTGTTTACAGTAAGGGCAGTTAAGATGCGGAATTCGCCGGAAACGTTTTTTAGCCTTTTTTCAATGATCTGAAAGTAACTTATCATGTCGCAACGTGATACATTTGAATTGTATGATATAATAGCTGAAGGTGCCTGAACTTGTGCTCAGTGTTCAGAGACAGCGGTGTCCCAGACTTACCGATAAGTGGCGCTACATCATAAGTGCTGCATGACCTTATATGTTATATCCACGAACATCTTTCCATCCCAGTAGCTGGACTCTTCCTGACCTCTGGCAATCACCCTGGGAACATTCAAGAGTTTAAACTTTCACTCCATACCCCCCATGGCTCGGAGAAGGTTCTCCCCATTGGTGACCTGTCCACCCTAAATCTCTAAAGGGTCGACTCTGTTTATGTTCTTCGTGAGACATTTATTTTTTAGCCCGTCTATTTTTAGTGTTTCTAGTGGAGCTTTGCTCAGAAAGTGTTCCCTGGCCATGGAGTCATGTTTATTTTCTCCAGCAAACCTCAGCTGTTGGCCTCTTATATCCAGAAGACAGATTGCTGGTCATGCTCCTCATGCTCATTCATGACTTCCTTTATGTCTTTGACTTTCCCCTTTTTCCACTTATTTCTTTTTTTTCATGACAATCTGGTCTTCTCCCGCTCAGCACTGCTGAATCAGCCAATTATTGTGACACCGGCTCACAAGCCAACATTTGAGTTGTAATGATTTTAAAGAGTCACAGTTTACTGATTTGGGGCTTTTTAAATTGTCACAAATGGTTCTAAGACTTGGATGTAAAGACTAGCGACCTTTTCTTTGCTATGGTCACAGTTGAAGAACCAGGAGAAAGTAAATGACTCTCAAAGTGTTGGTCCGTATTACTAATAAGTGACCAACACCCATTACATTCTAGGATGGATTACTAGTCCTAACAGTATTATTAACTAGTATCCTTATTGTAATTGAGAGATAAAATGCTTGTAACGTGGGCACATTGCACTAAACAAGATCTATGACTTGCCAGTTACAAGAGCATTCATTCATTTTCCTTTCTGAAAGAAATTTGTTACCCTTAGATGTATAAATAAAAGGGGATTAAATCTGTATTTTTTTCTTTTCTAACATTCACTATATTGTTCAGTATCTGTGCAACCAATCAGAACGGTTTATTCCCACGATTATTTATCATAACCTCTGTACCAATGTATCCAAATAACAGCATTATGGCGGAATGTCAAGCTCCATTTTTCCTGAATCCTAGAATATTTTCAGAGTTGATATTTTCATCTGCAATAGCTCTTGCGCGGAAAAGCCACACACAGAGGTCTGCGATAAGCAAGCTGTAAACGCAAGCATTTCCCAAGCGTAGGAAAGATCACATATTTTTGCGAAGCGATGACCAATTTTTGGAATGTTTCTACTTACAACGTGTTCTGAGATAAAATTTCCAGGCAGCTGCCTGATCGTTACCTCCTGTTCTTAACCTCTCACCTCGGAAGGTAATTCGCAAATATCGTCTGGGTGTCTTGTTACGAGTAAGAAATAGCAGCAACAATAAAGGTATCTCTCAGTCCTGTGCCTGGATGTGGAAGAGGAGATATTTAGCTACATTTACAGTATGTTGAACCAAATCTAGGTTTTTCCAAGATGTGTAAACACCCAACTCTAATAGTATACCGCAACCAGACCAGAGATAACTCCATTTCTTGACTTGCACGTTGTAAATTATATATTTTAATGTATGATTTACACTTTTACTTGTTTTTAATCCAAGCACTACTTTAAATATGTCAGTGATAGACAAGAGAACATGCGCTAACTCATGTGCTCAGACAAGACCTGGGTACACGGAAAAATGACAAGAATCATCAACAAAGTAACTTTCTGTGTAAATCACCTGTTTGTTGTATTTTCCGAAATTCTCTTCCATTGGATCTTCAGCTGGGCCGTTATAAAATGATTCAGCTTGACCTACCGCTATGAGTATGTTCTAGAAACCGACCTACTCCGAGGCCACATCACAGACGGAGACCCTCTGGGTTATCTGCACACATTGCTCCCTTCAAGTTGAGAAAAGAAATCCAAGAACAATTTACCATCTGAAGCAATAGGACCCCCTAGACAGATCACGAAATCATCTATAAGCAGATAACGCATGAAAGACTTAAACAGAGAGAATGATATAGATTGTATCACTAGCTGTGCGTAACAGTCTCTGGAGAGTCACAGCTTCTTTCTTACCAAACATACAGAACGATGGAACAATAAGGACCAGTTGGGTCTTAAGCGTTTCTCAGCCCCTTGATGTTATAAACCGACACCACTTTAGCTGGAAGTCCCAGTACCCAATGTCTTTTCTCTCAACTCTCATGGCCAATCTTCTACCCACGTCTAAGCTTTAGACCTCACTCTCTTTTCTTTAGTAAACCTCCTTATTCTTAATACATTTCTACATATTTCTTAGATTATAAGGGATTCTAAGATATCTTTAAGATCCGCCTATTAGTTCTTGCTATTACCCCATAACAAGGGGGGGGGTCACATACAGTAAAAGTTGAATTTAATATTAACAAGATCAAATCACTGCAATACAAAAGCCCGACAGATCCACCGGCTGAAGTAGTCAGATGCTGTGACATCATTCATGGCGAATAAAGAAGAACTGCACATTTTCTGTGTTAGTTCTTTTTCCAAAAAAGTTTAAAATCCTTTTAAATCAATCTTTGCAGATATATTAAAACAGCATCGGGACTTTGTGTACAACTGATCTTGAAACAGAATCTTAGACAGCGTAAGCGTGCCAGTTTTCACTTTGAAACATGCGTTCTTTAAAGATCAAAATATCCAATCAAAGCTTTTGGCGCGCCAGCTAGGAACGTGGCCACGGAACGCTATCAACAAAGATTAACGTGCATCGCTAGCGAGCTTGTCACTGTCCAAGCAAGCCCTGAAATCAGGCATGGCTGACGAGGATCGATTGTAAACCCGATTAATGGAAAGGCTGCGGATAAAATGTATCTGCTCAGCACGGTGCAAAGGTGTTTTATGTTATGTGTGGCTGTGCAAACAATACACTGTAATATGGCCAAATTGCTTTTCCATTCCAATATTTGGGAGCTGTGTTTACACGGAGAGCAGCCCAGGACTCCAGGCAGCCGTTCCTGAGAAACAGAAACATAAAAAGCTTCTTCTGGGACCCGGTGATTAATTAATCAAAGCCTTAGCTTCTGATTAGCTTTCATCAAGAAGGAATATTGAATATTGCTGTTGTTTTATGTGTACCATGCAACTACCTACCTAGAATATAGGCCACTGTAGCATTGGCCGTAGCATTGTCCAAAATGTCTTTGTGCGCTGAAGGGGACAGCCCAACACTTTTTTGACAAGGCTCGGTTTCCAGCTTTGTGGGAAGAGTTTGGGGAAAACCCTTTCCTGTTCCAGCATGACTGCCCCAGCGCATAAAGCAAGCTCCATAAAGACAGGGTTGAATGAGTTTGGGGTGGAAAAACTTGACTGGCCGCACAGAGCCCATCGAACACCTTTGGGATGAACTGAAATGGAGATTGAGACCCGGGTGTCTCGTCCAACATCAGTGCCGGGCCTCAGAAACGCTCTACTGGATGAATGGGCAAAAAATTCCAAAAGAAACCCCCCGAAATCTTATGGCCAGCCTTCCCAGAAGAGCAGAAGCTGTTATAGCTGCGAAGGGGGGACCAACTTCGTATTAATGTCTATGTGTATAGAATGCGTTGTCATCAAATGATCAGGTGTCCCAATACTGTGGATCATCCTAGGTCTTCACCGGAGACCCTTGTTTTGCCCTTATTTTACTCAGCCCTATCTCCATACAGCCGCAATAAGATGTATAATGGACATCATTTTCTATTTCTAAGTCGGTTTACAGAAAGACGTTTACAGGAAGCTCAGTATTCTGTCTATATAATCACATTTTAACCTTCATTGTCACAATTCCACACAGCAATTTTCTGAGCAGATTTAATTTCTGGTCAAACAACTCTTAGTTTAGTGAGGCCAGATCACAGCGGTATTGATTGAAATCAGAGCCGTTTGGCTGAACGTCAGACCGATATGTATCTGAACCTCCGTACTCAGACATTTGGGATCTGCCTGGAGTCATCTAATAATTTTCTCTCCTTGTTTCTCGATACAGTCCAGATATTGGAGCGTTCAGCACTGCCTATTCTCAGCTGTGGCCTGAGCCATGCTGTCAGTTACGTGATGCATGGTTAGGCTTTTAATAGCTTGAGGAACAAACTCTCCCAATGTTGTTACAAAGTGGCCAACCATAATCTGATAACATTACAGTGATTCATGTTACCGTTTTTATTACCTGCCATAATTTCATTAACGTGTGGAATGAACAATCAAACAACCAAATCACTCTTTCTTTCTTATGCCTCCAGCATAACAGAAGCCAATAGACTTGGGGGTGGAATGTGATGGAATTCTCCTTGTTGACACAATCTCATTTCTCCTGTTTAATAAATCAGAGCCAAACACAAGCTGCTGGGTCAAGCTGATACCATCAAAGACATGGCTTCTAATCCTTTCATGAAGGACACTGGAGCTGTGACCAGCTAAATCCTAGTGACAGAAAACCCGTTAACTTGCTCATCATCGTGTTGTGCAAACTGACAAGCTTCTAGCTCCCCTTTACTTTCATGGAATTTCTAGAACAGGAGGGTCGACTGCAATACCTTTGGCAGGGTTTTACATTTTCCATCTCAGTTTTTTTGGCATGGCCCTTTGAAACCATCAACACGGGAACTTTGTTTCAGTTAACGAAACACTGACCACAGTATGTGTTTGGATTTTTCTAGGACTGACCCCCTGCTGCGCAGCTGGACCCTCTGTCCGCATATTCCCTCCGGATAGCGTGGAGAACTCTACGTTCTGTTGGATTGTTTCATTGATAAAGTGAAATAACCGCATGCATGCAGTCTGGATATTTCCATCCGTGTCCAGCTCTGTCTTATCTTCGCCGACCGCACAATAATAAGAAAGACCAAGTCCCCTTGCTATTATTACGGGGTATTCTCACGTCTTCTGTGTGCTTGGGATCCATTTTGGACTTTTGACGTTATAAAAAGGAATTCTCCACAACTGGTGCCCAATCACCTAAACTAAAAAACAAAACAAACAAAAATCAGAATTTGAAGTTTTTTTTGTAGTTTTTCAAATATTTTTGATGAGTTACAGAGATGATCTACGTTTACTTTGCTGCAGCACGATTATATTCATCCTACAATCTAGAACTTTCTAGAATGTTTCTCAGAGCCGCAGAGGAAGCTGCAGTAACCCCTGTGGGGCTTCGGTTAAGTCTGGTTCTTCAGATCGGGCGCCGCCAGAGGACTTCTCCTTATATAAAATGTTGGTTAAAATGATGTCCCTGCCTTTATTCTTGAAACCTTTGCAAATTCATGGAATTACACAATGTATCCACACTGAGCACTGGGTTAGGAACGAGTAAACAGAAAATCCTAAATAGCCCAAAACAGCTGGATTTTCCATACACTGTTTAATCTGGACGCGACCGATATGATATCATCTTGTACCAATCGCTGCCTCATTTTCCCACAATCAACATATCTCTGCCCACATCAGCATCTGATTAATAACCTTCTTTAAAGCCAAGCAATGGTTTTGTTTCATACGACCACAATCTGGTTTCCACTTTAAAGCATACTGGGTCAGCGGGTCGGTTACCGAGAAAACGACTGACCTTCTCTGGTAGACGGTAATTCCCAGACGTCCAGAAAGGTTCCTATTAAAAGGTTAAATTGGAAACATGTGGTGACTCCTGAAATCAGTGCCGGGGACATTTACGTTTCACGATACCTGTCTGCTGTGGTTACATTATATCTAAAGTCCCTCTTCTCTTTAGTTTGCATCTACTATATCCCTTCTCACTTCATCGGCACTGATCCTCACTCGTCTTGCGCTTACTTCTCCCCAAATAAACTGTATCTTCATCTCCAGCAATTTATGTTTTACCTTACTTACTTACCTGCTTTGCGTTTTGCTGGTATTAAGTTTAACATTCAGTAGTTTTTATGTGTTGAGCTGCAAGATCATTTATGTGTTTCATTGCAAGATCACAACCGGCTATATTTCTCCATACAAAAAAGAAGGGGTCAGCTCCAAAAGTAGGTTTAACATATAAAAGCCAGTATGCTGGACTGTATTGTAGCCAAACAATATACCCCTTACTGAGACAGTGAGAGCCGATACGGTCTGTCTTATCAACCCTGTCTATCCAGACTTTGGGATCCGCAGCTTGGCATTTAAATGATGACGTCAGAAGATGAGATGTAGTCCCGGTGCACACGCTTATGATGTATGTCACACAACGAGCATATAGTTTGTTCTGTTTCGTTTATTACGAGCGCTGACTTTCCTGGCAGGACACGTAGTCCTTTGTAAAGGGAGCATAAAGCATTTCATAAAATCAACAATTTGGGAAAAGATGAATCAAACGCTGCAAAACAAAATCTCACCGTGACTTCTCAGGAACCCGACCAAAAGATCAGTGTCTTTAAATTCCCACCATGACAAATCCATAATGAGCCTGCCCAGAATAGGTCCTTTCGATGAAGAAACACGTTATGACCAAGCCCTCGTATCTCCTACATGGCCTTTCGGCTGGGGTTACGCCAGAAGATTCAGGGAAATGTGCGATATTAGCCTGTTTGGACCACCCTTTATAACATTTCAAGCTTCCAGTTTACTAGTAACGTTATAAATAAATCCCCAGCCTTGTGAAACATAAAATGACTTCTTTCATGCTATACCAGTACTATGATATTATTTGCATTGTTAGCTCATATGCAGTATGCGGCCTTATTAATAATGTTTATAATATGGTACGTATTTATATAACAAAGGTTTTCGAAATACCACATGATATGATACGTTTTAGAATATACCTTCGGTTCTCTTGTGCTATAATCGCTGGTAGCAATGTATTTATATAAATTATTCATCAATATTGTAATTTCATAAAGCCAGCTTTTTACACTTATTATAATATATATATTATATATAAGTCATCTGGCTGAGTGTTTGTCGGAGTTGAACATTCTATCGGAAACACGGGATGTAAAAATTCAAGTGTTTAGGTCAAGGACAGCCAATTCTGATGCTGGGACTGACCGCTCCGGCTTCATGCACTTTATGTTTAATTTGGCTGATCTCTGCATGCTTAGAACGTCTCACAAGTAACTTGCACGTCAGGAAAATGCTTGAAAATTCTTGTTTTCCTGTTCTCTTTCTTGTGCCGGGACGTGCCTCTCTACTGGGGTCTGCTTTGGGGTCGCAGACTCTCTGTAAAAGGCCACCATCTGATATATATATAATAGTGCCCCGCATGCTGCGTACTAATGTGGAGATCACTAGGAATTTGGAGATTTTTCTATTTGGGTTTAAAGGGACCAATTTAACAAATACAGGGAATAAACAACTGACCCAACGCCAGTTCCTCAGATTCTCAGAACAGTAATCGTGGTGCCAGGTTGTATTTTTCCTACCGCGCCCTGGCACGGGAAGTGTTAATGTCGCAAAGCATGGACTCTTGTCCCATCATTCCGCTGACACGTCGATAAGGAGCACAGGACTGGAGATTGTCACACGTCAACACTCGGCCACTCTACAATGTGAAATATGCAGAACTCTCCTCAAAGCCACAGACATTAATCCTGGGCTGTCTCTTGCCGGCTGTGATTTATGGCACCACCCAACTCTACCACCAGATGGAGCTGTCTCCTGCCTCCGCATAACTGCTCCTGCCAAAGGCTGATTAGTAATCAGCGATTAATCACAAGGCATTCTGGGACTGTGCCAAATGCATAGCATGCATGCATACAGGAATAAGAAGGAAACTGCAGGGGAGGTAGCATTTGATCTATACATTTGCTTATGATTCTGCTACTACAATATATAAAATGTACACCCCTACCTCAAACTACCCGAAAATGTTTAGGCCTCAGGTTTTAACTACAAACCCTGCAAATCTCAGCCATGTAAAACATCCTGTGAGCCTTATGTTACCGGCCACCAGGGATAGATAACGTGCACAGCCCTTTGCATGGGTTTCTCCGCTTCTATATACGCGCGTTCTGTGAATACATTGTTGCAGTGGACGTCCTGCGCATGTGATACAGATATAGAGCGCTCATTCCAGGCATCAGACTATGAAACGTTACTGATTCATATCAGATGCTAATCAGCAGCTCCAAGCTAGGAAGATACCAGATACTTTTATCATACTTTTATCAGTACAGCTGGCAGTCCACCCACAAGAGAGGGTTATGAGCGTGTGTGTCCACATGTGTGAGGGAGGGTTATGTGTCTGGGAATTATTGTGTACATGAGAGAAGTAAGTGTATCCGAGGGGTGAGTGTGTCTATGTGTGTATACACCTTTAAAGGATAATTCCTCTACCTGGTGATATGAAACTCCTTACGGGGGAATACTGGCCTATTATATCTGATTTTATCTCATCTTTTCAGTAGATTTATCTCTGGCGTCAGATCATGTCTTTTCTGATTGGCTCCTCCGTTTCTAACTTTTAAAGCCTTGTTTTGTTCTTGGTGCAAAGTCCCAGCACGGAAGGGGATTATTAGTCCACAACCATGAGACCAAGCGAAGGCTTCCCATCTCCATACCGCCATAGCCAATGTACGATTCACAAATACAAACCACCGTATAATGCCTCTTACACGCCCATAAACCAGTTTCTAAACATTAACAGTGTTTCCATCCTCTGTGAAGTTATCTTAAGTGGATTCAATCATGTTGGAGGCCAGATTTCGATACGGAGGCCTCCTATCTCCTTCCTGTCCGAGATTTGGCATGGCGGCAATCGTGGCGCGCCGCACAGGACAGCAGCTGGTATACTCCGGACGCGAATTGGTCTATCGCCAAGTGGTTTAGATGAACGTCACCCATAAAGCTGCACAGACCAAGTGGTGTTCTAGGTGTTTAAATTTGTGTACACAAGACTTTTGATGACAGTTGCCAAATTTGCTTTTAAATTTCCTTTTGCAAATAGATGGGAGTTAATCCTTCTGTCCTTAATGGAGAGAATCTGGAAAGAAAGAATTGATTGTTTAACATTTGTAATACGCTCTCGCAGCGCAGAGCTCACAGGTAATGGGTTAGTTCCATTTTAGCAGAGGTGAGCACAGCTGGCTGCGAAATGTTTTCTCAAGTTTTAACAAGGAAAACACTGACCCAGTAAAGGAGTAATGCATAAATATTAGGCTTTGCTACCTTTCAGCAGACCACCCTGAAAATTCATAACGAAAATATTATGAGAGCAAAAAAAATGCCCTTTTTATCCCCCTTTTTTTTTTTTACCAAAAAAAAGTTTAGGAAATCTCTCCATAATACTCGCACGTAGATTTAGCAAAGGGAGACGGAATAAGAAACGTATCGTGAACAATGGGTTTTGTTACAGTTGAAACAAATTGTATCTATACATTGTGCCAACCCGGGGATACAGAACTTCGGTCCTCGAGAGCCGCAAACAGGAAAATAATTCTGGGTATCCTTATCTGAAAACAAGAAGTTTAATGACGTTTTTATTCTACAAGCCATGAAAAGGTATTTTTGCCCAGCGGCATGTCTGTTCTTTGTATGCAGATTGCGGACAAGAGACAATTTCCCATAAACCCTTGCTGCATTTTAGCGTGAGTTTTTCAGCGATTGTTGTAGCAAACCATAAACAATGGATGTTCTAAGATGAAAACATCAAGGTTTTGTCTCTGGGGTTAACACGGCTGTATCTAGTATTTGAAGACACGGTGACCTCCGGGATCACAGCTTTATTCCGATCCCTGAGACGGCATTTTATAATTAAATCACATACTTTGATATTTTTTTTTAATCAGAGGGATAAAATATCCTTTACAGTTTACATAACGCATTAAACTTTTGTTTAGGCCAACTCATAACCATTATGCAGGGTCCGGGCTGTCCAAATGTCACGGATTTGCTACACAATAATAAATATCCGTCAGTAGTTTCTCAGAAGTCTGTCCATGTATCTCAACGCAGAATTCTTGATGCTTTCAATGAAATATTTTACAAGGGTTTTAGACAGCTCCAGAAAAAAAAAAACTCTACAAGCCGAGATGCGGAGAGCCAGCAGATATGACTTCAAACCAAAGAAAATTGTTTATATCCCGAACTGGCTTGGGTTGGACCCATCTTTCTATGATTGATGTAACAAATTAATCAAACTCATATTTTATTTAAACAAAAATGATTCTTCCCTAAATGGTACAAAGTGTATTGGGGCATCTGTAACAATTGATGGAACTGAATCTTAAACTATGCGAACGTTCCAATACGCGATGGCATTCCGCAGGACTCCGCAGTCATACATCTGGATTCATGGGTGCTGCCAAATTCAGTGTCGGGGCGCTATGAACAAGGCTCGTAAAATAAGTCGTAGGATGCTGTCATTACGCAAAATGTTTTTTGTAATCATCACAATGTTAAATCTTTTTCACTGCTCTGACTTCAGCTACCTTCCCAGCATGCTCATAATATGACGCGTAGAATCAAGCAAGTGCGAGGCAGGGGGAGTAATCAAATAAATGATCATTATCAGCGGTATATCCATACATATCAACTGCCCCACGGGGCACTAGGGGGCAATCCTGTTCTGGAGCAAATACACAGGGGAAAATCCAGTGATCAAGCAGATCTTAAAGATAAAGCATTGGAATTATGTCATGGGATCAAGGGTAACTTTGTAAAATTAGTTGTCATCGGTAATGATTAATTACCATGGGAAAACTAGGCTGATAAATATGAAAGTGAATGATAATGAGAGAATAAAGGGTAATCTCTTTGGGACAAACAGATCAAAGGAAAACAATTGCTAGGGCTTGAGTAATGTGAGGTTCGGTCTACTCCAAAGACAGCTAAGATCGGAGATGAAGAGGAGGAAGATCGCGGTTGTTTATACAGATGTGCGCTTGAGACTTTGGGCGTTGGTGTCAACGTGCATTTTGAGGAGCTGGGCTTTTCATTGGGGTGGGATAAGACCACTTTGATGATGAAGACACAACCCATTATCACAATGTACATGAGAACCAGTGCCCATGACCCACTATCACCATGTACATGAGAACCAGTGCCCATGACCCACTATCACCATGTGCATGAGAACCAGTGCCCATGACCCACTATCACCATGTACATGAGAACCAGTGCCCATGACCCATTATCACCATGTGCATGAGAACCAGTGCCCATGACCCACTATCACCATGTACATGAGAACCAGTGCCCATGACCCACTATCACCATGTGCATGAGAACCAGTGCCCATGACCCACTATCACCATGTACATGAGAACCAGTGCCCATGACCCATTATCACCATGTGCATGAGAACCAGTGCCCATGACCCACTATCACCATGTACATGAGAACCAGTGCCCATGACCCATTATCACGATGTGCATGAGAACCAGTGCCCATGATCCATTATCACCATGTGCATGAATCTCAATGCTTCCAACGCTCCACAGACAAATATGTGCAAAAATATGCAAAAGTATAAAAGTCGGCAGGGTGAAGTGAATACAGCTCAACATTGAGCTAGAGGAGGGTAAGTAAATATCTGGATACTGTAGCGATAATACTGTAGCGATAATACTGTAGCGATAACACGTATTGTCTACTCCTTCAGAGATGTAAAGTGAAAGTTGTGTATCATTCGATATAATAACTACCCTGTGGAAGGCACATTGTCAGCAAACACACGGAAACCGCTTTGTGAATTGGTGCCTGGGCTTTTTAACAGCCGGGAAATTACATTAAAGAGAGCGAGCTCAACCCGCAGTGTACGATACTCAGGACCTGGGTTTGTTAAGTGGCTTGTTAGACATCGACCCAAATTTCCATAGGTGAACAATAAGAGGAAGAAAGTGGGAATTCTTGTTTCTATACACTGTAGGACTTCATTAATTAATCATTCAAATTAACCCGTTAAGCAAAGATTTTTTAAAAGGCTTCCACTTTGGAAACATTCAGTGTTTTGCCGTCACAGTCCCACAACAGGATCTCATGTGAAAATGTTTGAGAGTGGAATTTAAACAGTTGAAATCGTTCAGGAATGCTTATCTTGGCCGGGGTTTTCTTTCGGGCAGGCAGAGTACCACGCCGAGGAGATAGGCACAGAGCTCGGCTGTAGCCTGCAAAACCCTGGGGGCCAAACTTAATAAGAGCTTTCAATACGCAGGAAGGGAAGGGGGGAGATATAGCATGGTGGGTCTGGCAGGTGACCTTCTGATACAGGTACCCGATTTGGCCAATCGCTGGACATCCGGTCTCATTCATGAAAAGAATTACTTGTCACAATGAAACGATTAGATGTTTAGATTTAAATGCCATGTGTGAATGAATAGGGGCGAGCCGGTGTCTCCAGAATGGAGGTGAGAAAAGAAGGGTCCCCAAAACCGGTTCTCCCAGAGAAACAGTTGAAGGTATGGCATCTGAAATGGGTTTGCGGTACTTTCATTAAGCATATGGATGCGAATGCCTTATACTCGTGTTTTGGGCGCGTCGGCGGAGGATGATGGAACCGCATCAGCAATGCCCCCAGTTTGTCAAAAATTAATGTCTAAAAATATAGAGCCGGGAGGGTGAAGTTCTGGGACGTTTACAGGATGTGTAAAATCACCACGTACGTCATTGTTTTTGCAAAAGGGTCACAAAATTTACTGATAATAACAGTCTGCAAATATTTAAAAACTTGGCTTCCCTCTGAGCAAACATTCTGTATAGCTTCACAAACCATGAAATTCCAGGGGCAAGGGGGCACTTTAAATATTTGCATGTCATGTATTTAAAAAAGTGATCTTTTTGTAGAAAATGTCCTCCAAGTATATATATATATATATATATATATATAGTGATAGAAATGCGTGATAGGAGTGTTTATGTTTTTGGCCAATGTCCGAGGATGCAATATATTGCCGATATATGATTAAAGACCCACCTGTTCTTAGTTGTATGTATACATGAATGGAAATAGATATGGTATAGATTGTGGGAATTGAGGAAGTTTAGTACATTTCCCATTTTTATCCTTTACCTCATCAGGCATTCATTTAATTTATTTTCTCGTCGAATGTGCCTAATAACTCCTCAAAAGTAGCGTTAACTTTTAAAATGATAATTTATTAAAATGATCATTAATAGTAATTATGTGTAGAAGCAGCCCCTTCTATTCTCCATGTTTTTCTAGACAAAGGGGGCAGTTTTGCAAATTACCGGATGGTGGCGATAGCGAGGAGGAGAATATGTTTTCGGGCAGCTCCGCTAGATGGTAGGGAAGCCGCTGGAAACACCTGAGCCGGGTGCTGCTCGATACCAGACGCTGCCGCATGTAATGGAACAAGAAGCCGCGAGAAGAAATGAATTGCGCTGCTCCATGCTGTGGATAGATTGTCATTTACAGGACATGAAACACTTTAATGATCTATCTGGACATGCAAAGACAAACATATTCCCTGCGTGATTACTTCCATCCACCGCTGCCAATAAATACCAGCCGGCCGTTTCCAGGCGCAGATACACAAATACCCCTCGAACGGATCCGAATACCAGCCGAGAAATGTCACATTCCGCGGACGGCTCGGCTCTGACGTCACTAACTGCCTGCACAGGTTTAAAGAAACCGCTATCGGTAAACCCTGGGGGGGGTTTTACCCCTGTGCGCAAAACGGTTAAACACTGCGTTAAAAAACAAAAACCCACTACATTGTTCCATCTATGAATTATTAACCGGCAATTAAAACATTGCTACCCTACCAGGTGCGTTTATGTGCCTCCAGTTTCTGGGGAACCCTAGTCAGCCGAGGTCCAGCGGTGGGATCCATCATCTGCGAAAAAAATCATTGGAGTAAAGATTTAAAAAGGGTTAGTTTTGGTTAATTCTCTGGTTTTGCTGAGCCTCAACATATGAACCGGAATTAGCAGAGTTAAGGTGTCAGGACGCGTCTCCAGGACATTTATCACCGTCTGGACCCCCAATCGATGCGTCGCTCCGGGACGGTTCTGGTCCAGCTCTGGACGATCATTTTCTTTGTTTTTGTACGTAGCACGATGCACGGTATAGGAGCTTTTCATCGTGGTGCAGGAACGCGGTTTACATGAATTATTTTTGCTCTGACACCAAGATATTAAGAAACACTTAATTTGTAACACTTTGTGCTGGTGATTGAGTGCTCCTCTGAAGTACTTTCCGCCCATTTATACTAATTCCAGACAGGCACTTAGAGACTAAAACAGACCAAATTCTGCCAGATCCCTTTCAATGGGACCGCCGTTCTACCTTTTTCTTTTTATTCCCCCTCCTATGAAGACCTTCGTCTCGGCTGGATTGTCAAGTGACGTCCGTGAAGATACAAAACAGAGAAGTCTGCAGACTGATGGAGGTGAACGGCTTGGCTGATGTTATCATATCAAACCTCGAGGAAGGAATGAACAAGATGGACATGTTTACTCTGGCAGCAAGGGCCCTACCTGACATGAAATACACTCTCCTTTCTTCTCCAGCTCTGATCTTCTCATTTCTTATTCCAAATTAAATTTTAGTGTCGGAGAATTTGGAGTGTTCTTCAAGTATAATTTAAAGGAACCTCGTGGATATAATGTGACCCGGTGGTTCCATCGAGGTGGAGATCGTTCCTTTGTAAACATGGGCACTTTTTTTCCAGTGTTTTAGAAATGGGGGTGTATAATATAAGGAATATGTAAAAATGTAGCAATTTTCCATCGGGTTTTTGTTAACCCTTACACCACTCTCGGGCGTAGATGTTTCATGATTAGCGTTCCTTCAGACTCTATTAGGGGAGGTTGATGCTTTCATAAACTCCCCGGAATACGGAATGCATTATTACATCCCCAAATAATCGTTCTTTATGCTTTTGTAACTAAATATAAATATAATATGTATTCCACATTGTTCCTACTTTCTAAAGTTCTGATTATTTTGTGTTGTTGAAATGGAAGTTCTGCCCCAACTCTTAGAAATGTATTTTTTTAAACATTGACCATTAGTGTCCCATTTTCACCGGACTAAATGTAAGAAAAAATATCTCTTTGCTCGATCTATCCCTTAAAAATACAAGGAATCACTCGAAGATATCTTATTATTTTTTGGTGTTTTTATTTTTGCATTGTACACAGTATAAATCTTGCTTCTAGCAGCCGAAAAGCATTTTACTCAAATTCTATGCTCCTTTCAGTGTTTCTCTTTTGGGAAATTCTCTGGGGACCTCAACATAGAAACTTTTTTTTTCATCCCATTTAGTCGCGCTCCTGTAAGCAGGTCAAACACAAACCAAGAATATCCAGCCCTTTTCTAAACACTTAAAAGATCACCGAGGAGTATTTCTGAATCATTTCAATGTAAAACAGTTACATATATCTAAGAATATCTAATCATCTGTGAAGCTCGGAGCTGCAGGAATCCCACAGCCGTCTCAAAATAATGTTCCGATTCCGATTCCGGAACTGCTGGGAATTCTCTACCCTTTTCCATTTGGATCCGTTTGTATAAATCAATTAAACCCAGTAGTCCAAATGGAAAAGCCATGCGCTAATAATGCACTTCCAACCTTAAATAGGAAAATAGCATTTTGAATACTATGTTGCAGCTTATTAAACGTACTATACGTGTTAAGCCAGATACTTCCGGGCACCGGTACTTCCGAGGATCCTTTTTGGTTTGCGAAGATTTAGTGAAGGCCAAAACTTTGCCAATAACAGGTTCTTACCGGAAACCTTCATAAGATGGATATATTTATGCTTTATTCTCATTCGAATGCGGGGCGTTGAAGGGTCGACACGCACTGGATGTACATTTTCCAGAAATGCAGAAATGTTTTAAAATCTAGTTTATTCGCATCTTTGCAGTTTCTGGTCAGTAGCTAAGATCTGAAATGCTGTAAGGTCCAAACCTTTAATCAGCCAATCAGAATAAGAGGAGGAATTTAAAAATGTCACTTTATCTTCTACCTCCGTCTGTCAATCAACATACTAGCTTCTTGCTGCTGATTTAGCATAACCATTAATTAAAGGGCCGGTTATTTTTATTATTATTAAAGGGACAATTATTATTATTATTATTATTATTATTATTATTATTATTACCCTTGTTATTTATACTGAAAAAACTAGAACTGACACACTAAGGCAAACCCAAATATCTGGTAAAAAGGACTCTGCCTGCAGGCTTACTTTCCAGAGGATGGGGGGGGGCTGAGGTGGAAGCTGCAGCCCTGCAGGTGCCCTCTTCCTCTGGTGGTGTGGTGTGACGATTTTAGCCACTGATTGCATTTGCAAGGGGGACACCATGAAAAGTGCAAAATGCAATGTGCATTTGGTGGCTGGCATGTACATTAAACTGTCCCTGAAATCAATGACATCACTACAAAGAACTATTAGGCTGAAATTACATTTGGCTCATATTAGAAGAGCTGAGTACCTGGAGGGGTGAGCAAAGCATTGATCTCTTCCGTCAGACTTTAAGGGTTAAATAATACTTATCAGGCACCATATCAGATTTTCTGAGATCCTGCCGTAAATCCTTTAGCACTGTTTAGAAATCCTAAATCCACTCTCTTATAAATAGATTTCAAGGAACTTCTATTTATTTTTCCAGCCCTATTAATATCCGGCCCTAATGTAAACAAAGCCGTGGATTTTTATAATAGATTCAGCTTGCGTTTGGGTTCCTCGGTAAGTCACTGCAGGCAAACGTCGGAAAAAAACAACACAGATCTTCAGAGTGACATTTTCCAAAAAGTGGAGCTTCTACCCCATTATTTTTGGGGTGCGTTATACACAGATATTAAATAATATATTATATGAGCTGCTATGTGACGAATCGTGTATTGCGAACATGGAATTATTCTATAATATTATCATAAGTGTTATCCTAAAAAGGTATTTTAATGTTAAAAGGAAAGTAATCTAAAATTCTGGTATGTTTATTTAAATAAAAGGTTAATCAGAAAAATGAGAAGCGATGTTGTAAGAATGAAAGTAGCACTTTTCTGTGGTTTGAATGGTGGCGGGGGTCCCAAGCTCTGGCCCCCAGATCACCCTATAGGATGGGTCACGGAAGCCAGTGAGGCTCCATCTGTCCAGAAGATCTATCTGTGTAGCCTGGACATTTGTCCTGAAACTCGGAACCTGTTAAAGCTCCTTGAGGACAGGTGTGTGAGAGCGCTGGGAGATGATACAAGTCCCAGAAAACAAACAGTAAAATTCCAAACTAGAACACTCAACTTTTTTAAACAAGCAAATCTGTCTACGTGGTCACTCGTGGCTAATTCCAAGATCCACGTTGACCCAGTTTAGATAGAGACAATTTATAGCTGATGATACGCCTGGTAATGAAAATTATGCAACTCCAGTTTGTTATTCGAAGACATGATTTCTTAATTTCTTTTTTTATTATTTGTTTTATTTACTTAGATTTAGTTTTTTCGCTGTATCTCAGACAGTTCTGTCCTCCGTTTAAACGCCAGATTTGCTGCTCAGAGTCGCCTTGTGAAGGTTTTACAGACGTCTCACGTTTTGAGCTCACGGAATGTTAATGACGCCACCTTCAGGAGATCCTGTAAACTCCTGAAGAGTGAACAAGCGCTTCTCACTGATGGAGGAGATCTTGTTTTATTGGGTGCTGAGAAAATCTCTACAAACTGCTGGTTCCGCTGAGGGTTTTCTAGCTAGAAGATTTTTGTTGTCTTTTAAGACGTCTTAAAATTTGTCCCATAGAAGAACAGACGGGCACTTACCTGGAGCACCCTACTTCAGAGCAGGGCTCCCCATGGTGACAAGAAATGACTTCCTCGGGTTTTGCAGGGGATCACGTTACGTTGCGTAGCCGATTGTGGGTGGCTTCTTGCCCAGAAGCAAGCAGAGTATGAGGACCGTAATGGAGCAGGCAGCAAAGAAGCTGTCGTGATCCAACAAAGGCAGGGGTACAAAAAAGTGCATATATGTGTTAGTATGTGCGTAATATGTTACCACATGTGTTATTGTGTGTATACATATGTTAGTGTGTGTTACTGTGTGTGTCAGTGTTTGTGTAAGCATGTTACTGTGTGTTAGCGTGTGTTAGTATGTTAGTATGTATGTGTAAGTATGTTAGTATGTGTGAGTATGTGACTGTGTGTGTGTTAATGTGTGTATGTTTATGTGTATAATAATGTGTGTAAGTATGTTACTGTGTGTATTAGTGTAGCTTACTGTGTGTGTATGTTACTGTGTGTGTGTGTAAGTATGTTCAAGTATGTTTCTGTGTGTAAGTATGTATGTGTATGTTACTGTGTGTATGGTGCTGTATGTGCAAGTATGTTTGTGTGTAAGTATGTATGTGTATGTTACTGTGTGTATGGTGCTGTATGTGCAAGTATGCTTCTGTGTGTGTGTAAGTATGTTAGTGTGTATTAGTATGTATGTGTAAGTATGTTAGTGTTTGTGTATGTTACATTGTGTATGTTACAGTGTGTGTAAGTATGTTACTGCATGTGTAAATGTGTTAGTGTGTGTTAGTATGTATGTGTAAGTACATCAGTGTGTCAGTGTGTGTTAGTATGTATGTGTAAGTACATCAGTGTGTCAGTGTGTGTTAGAATGTATGTGTAAGTATCTTTCTGTGTGAGTAACAAAAAAAACCTGGCTGGCTCCTAGATACAAAGCAGATTTGTAGAGGTTGAAGCCAGAATTCAAGCCCTGGGTAGTAATACCTTTAAAAAGTATTATTACTCCTCTCTATATAATGGAGCAGGGAAATCATACACTTTCTCAAACACGCAGCACCATCCAGATGCTGCATCCAGAGACCCGCGCGCACGCACAGAATGACCCACATACAGAGCACACGCTTCCATACACACTATATCTATACGAATGCCAACGCTCGGTAAGCATTCCCCACATTGCCCCGTTTTGTTTTCTTAGCGTCTATAATGTCCGTGTCCAATGAAACCGTGCAGCGCTTTACTGCTTTAATCCGATTAAATATCAGCAGAATTCTGGATTTTCTAGAGTTAACATCTAACAAAAATGAGGGTTTGGAAAATTCACACCTTTGCAAAGTGAAGACATTCCGAAGTCTCATTCTAGAGTTTCCAGACTCTGCCCTAATCCGTTAATGTCTGCTAACACCGGGGAATGTACTCAAATTGTGGCCATTGTGACGGATTTCGAGTTGTGTTGAATTTTGAGCAGTGAAGCCTCTTCTGGCACAATCCATCTGCTAAATATATAGTAAATTATTTCACAACAAGTCCTGAGAAATAAGCCAAGTGATATTAACTGCGGGAGCATGAGAACATTAATGTCAGCCGCGCAAAGCTCTGTGTCTGACTCCTCGGCCAAATGTACGTGCGATAAAGACAGAACTACGCACTTGTCAAGCCATCAACGTGCGTCTTAATGCGCCAACCCGACACAGGCGCCCTTTCTCTTTGGACCTACATCGTTTCTGTTCTGAGGATGAACCGTTTCCCTCATTTCATTTAAAACAAATAAAGTTTTGCTGATCGTTCTGCGCGAGGTAGGTGCAGAGGGGCTTCCAGGGGCCACCACCGTCTTATAAGACCCCAGGCCAGGAGCTGCGTGATCCTCGACGGAGGAAGGAGACGCGGCCAGGAGATGTTATCAATGGCGGATCTCACGTCTACTAAGGCTGGCGTCTGAGCTGATCCAAGCAGTAGGAGCCATGTTATCAATTAGCAGAAGATCTTTTAATGCCTCTGAAGAGCAGAACGCAGGAAACATTCACTCACAACATGAATGGGAAGCAAAACCTCAAGGTTTTTGGTCCCTAAGAACACAACGAAACCAAATGTTCCTCTGAATGCAAACATGGGTTTATTTTTAGGATATAATTTCATATCTGGCAGCTCCGTTCTATTGCGAGATGTCATTGCGGTATTGAAAGCACCACAACTGTGTAACAATGAATATTTAGCAGATTACGCAAATTAAAGGGGGGAAAGCCACATGCTTTATAGAATAAAAGAGGGGTTTAGATATCGCCGCAGTCTATCTGTTACTGGTTTATAACAGAAAACTACGATAACATAGTGTCGCTAGTATAATGCAAATTGTTAGTGCAATCGTGTTTCTATTTGACATTAACACGTGACACAATGTATCGTATCCAGTCCCGCCATATTATTTGCAACGAAAAACAGCATTTTTTCTTTTAAAAGTCGCAAGCGATTGGCTCTTAGCCAGTTACAATGATATTGTACTAGGTCATGCTTACGAAGAACCAAAAGTATCCGTTCAGTACTCGGCTCACAAGTACATTGTATCCCCCAAGAGCCGGACACGCTATAAAAGACCCTCTTCCCATTATTTGTCTGGCAAACGTGCGCTATCACGACGCTCGCAGGAACCGAAGAACTGGCTGGGACGGGCCCCAAACATTTTATTCCGAGGTCGTGTGGGTACAGACGATCGCTTGTAAAACAGACAATATTGTAAGGCCAAGTCAGAAAAATGAGATGTTCTAATCCGAGCAAAGCAGCGAGACATCCAGATTCAGATGGAAGCAACTAATCCTTGGTTGTTTATCAAGAATATTTGGAGCCATTGAAAGATTCTACATGTAAATACTTCAAGAAATGTTTTCCTCTTCAAATGGGTTTTGTTATCAGTAAAGCGCACAGCACCTCTCTCTCATATTTTTAGAATGATGCGCCCGTCAGTCTCGCTGTGCGTCACAAGAACGTTGGACGACGTTCTGACTTTCCAGTCTGGGAATCTTTAAGCGTACAAAGCGCTCGGCTTCAAAGACTCGCGAAAGATTAGGGCAAATCTGATTCACACCCCGAATCACTGAATCAGAGCTGAAGGGGCCGATTAAACATCTCTGAATCATGGAACGACTTTCATAACAGCGTTCTGTGGAGATCTGAGCGGTTAACGTACAGATTAATCCCTGGCCATCATTCACGGCTTAAAAATAAAAACATTCATAGCGTTCCCGACGGATCAGATTGCCGTGTCAATTTACAACGATGACTTCTAGCTGGGATCACGATATCCACAGGGCATGTCATAGGATTCTGAATGTTACCCAGGGCGAAATGGGATCGCAAACTGGGACAACTGGTTTTCTGATGGACTGAAGGAGAAGGATAAGTTTTTATCATACATGTCTGAATAGCCCACAATTAACACACACACACACACACACATATATATATAACACTTTTACTATTACTGTCCCTTTAACAGCACAATAACGAGCCGCTAAAATCCTAGCGGATCAGAGGTGGTAAACAGGATCCCGAACAGATAATTAAAAACATGAATGACAGCACATCCTGATCTTTCTAAATGATGTCATCGAAATGTAATATTTCTTTTGTGTTCCGATTTTACGGCTTGTTTAGGATCGTACGTTATTTTATTGGAAACAACACTCTTTCTATATTTAACTCATTTTTTATAGTCTGGAATTTTGTGTTTCATCCAAATTAAACGAGTCTGCAGGATATTGCATGGATGCTGTTGGATTTCAGGGGTATTTTTAGTAAGCGTAATAAAATGTGACATAATTGGAGACGTTCTGTATTTATAGATTAATCCGAGGTCAAGCTTCCAGCATCGGGTGACTCTTATTACGCTGGACATCGAAACATTGCCGATGTAAAAAGGAATACAGATAGAACTAACATCTCCGGTCTGGAGTAGCTTCCCAGGCAAAAATAACATGAGATTGGGATATATTTGTACCGTTTAAGGATTATTTTAATAAAACTCCTTCTTTTAATGTATTCTTTCCTTTTTAAACAGTCTTCCATCCTCCAGTTCCTAAACAGGGAGGACTACCCTTATCTTTAGTAAACTAGTTTTCTTTGGACCACGTGTACCCTGGAGTGCGTCGATGAAGCTTACAGATGTTTCTGCGCATGCTTAGTCGTGGATTAATAGTAGGCACTCACAGCTATGAGGATGACACTCAAGACAAGTCAGATACCTGGTTATATCACAACCGTCAGCCGCAATACAAAAGAACAGAAGTATTAATCCCAGTGCGCTGCTCGGTGATACATTGTTTCACGGCGATACAAAGTGTTTGCTTTCTGAAGGACTTCAATAATTAGGAGAAATAAGAGAAATTCTGCTAATATGTTTTAAATTTGTGCAGCTGGGAAGTGCTGCTGGGGGGCAAATAATTTCATTAGAGAGATGAGGACTCAGTTTTTACCCCTGTCGAGAGTTTGATTATGTTGGATGTTCCCTGGAGGCCAGGTCTTTGGCCATCTTTCACCAGCCGTGTCAGTACGGGAGAATATCCAGAAAATACAACATTATGTAAAAAAAAATAATAAAATTAGATACATTTCTTTAAAATCAGACTAGATTCACCTGGTGAAGATCGGAGTATCTTTTAGAACGGGTGTCAAGGAGCCCTCGGACAGATAGCTTTTGTGTTTTCTTTCGCTAAATATTTTAGCGTGAGTGCGTGTGCCAGGTCACTGCGCGTTCCTTTACTGTAAGCGAAAAGGACCATTGTTTTTGAAGATTTGAGATTTTCACTTTTTGTGCCAAACTTGATGGGGGGATAAAAAAAAAAAGCACATTGTGTAACATATGATTCGCATAAATCTTACCCCTGGCTACCCACCAGTTTACTACAGTATTCATCCTTTGGAACGTTTTTTTTTTTGTCTTGTTTGAGAGCCTCGCAGCAAAAAGCTTAAATCTGGCCAAAATCCGCACGCTTATTGAGTAACAACCTAAAATTGTTTTTTTTTTTTTAAATTACATCACGTATAAAACATGGCATTTTTTTCGTCTAGGTCTTAAAAAACATTTTGTATATTAAAAAACCCCCCAAAAAATATTTTTCTTTCTTAAACATGAGCCAATAAGTTGGTATTTGTCTAATTCAAACTTTTTTTTGTAAACGGGCCATTCCATTCAACTTCATACACGGGAGGCTGACACTTGTAGCCCGATTTCTCAACCGGGTTGGAAAATATTTAATTATTTTTGCAATATCCTTATAAGGAGATGTATTTCATGTAGGGGAAAATTCATTACGCTTTGTGTTTGTAAAACAATATCTCCCTTTAAAATGTTGTGCCTTAGTACTTAAAAGCTAACTATGTTGGATTTATGGCAGGATAATGGAGTCTAATCTTTATTTTAAGTTCTAGGATGGGGTGAGTATTAGTGTAAGGGATAATACAGAGGGGATCACTCTTCTGTTTATGTCTTGCTATATACACAGAGCACATAAATAATTAACAGAGTGCATTTTCAATAAACATGCCCCGAACCCATTAATTTAGTTGTTATTATCAACGTACATCTCGACATTCAAGCAGGTGCCTTTTTTCATTGAAATAATTACACATATATATATATATATATAGCTATATGTGTATATATATATATATATATATATATATATATATATATGAGAGAGGGAGAGAAAAATAAATTATATATATATATAAAATATTTTAACGGATAATATATATCCATGTAATGTTCCTTGGCTATTTTGGTAGAATATGGCATATATGAAGAGACATTTCATCTGGCTGTCGGAGGGCATTGTACAGTGAAGCACCTTAGTAAATTCGCCTGCTTCGGCTATCACGGCTCTCCGTAAGCAAAGCTTTACCCCAGCCCCTCGTATCTTGTTTAAGATATAATTTTAGGTGGCGACGCAGTGGAGACAATGGTGCGGTGAATCCGGGCCAGCCCTCCATGCATTGATTAAAACCATAATTTTATTTCAAAAGCCTAAGTGGGATAGCAGCGGCTGCCAGGCTCTCTCTAAAACATGTTTGTAATAAAATTATGGTTTTAATCATTGCCTTACGCCTTGGCTTGGATTCACTGAAGCAGAGACTTCATGAATTCCTATTGTCACCGGCCTCTTCCTCCTTAATTACGGGAAGGCGGAATAGTTTCTCCTGTCGGGTGGGATCACCTGGATTCAGGTTCCTCTTCCATAGTATTTAAACATTTCAGGGGGGGGGCTGGATTTAAGCAGGTTCCTCACGGCTCCTCCTGCTCTGGAAAACTTTAAGAGACCAGGAATAAGTAGGCTTGGGGCCCCCAGGTTCTAAAAGTCTTGGTCCCTTGCTGCTTTCCCTGACACACGTTTACATTATTTAACAAAAAAAAGTGCTTTGTGCGCCCGGTCGCCTTCATTCTGGGGGAGACCGGTGTCTTCAATGGTTACATAGTTACATAGATCATAAGGTTGAAAAAAGACCTAAGTCCATCAAGTTCAACCCTTCTACCTAAAGAAGGCATAAAATCAATCTTTCCCTCCTGGCTTCGTAGCGAGATGGATTATGACATCATATAGTGAGTCCCTAACATAGGACCCTGCACCACCAGCGTTACATTGTATCTCTTTTCTTCGATTATATCTTATGTAATGGATTGTAAAGGAGTTAAAATGTATCATTCGCTTGTCTTTTAGCAAGTTTATCTGTAAGTTGAAATTCTTACCAAGTGCAAAATTGTGGTGGATTTCTACAAAACATTCCGGAATGGAAGAAGTTAAGCTCTGACTAGATGAAAAGCAGTCTTGGTTTAGTAAAACATAATTTTGCCTGCCCCGTAAAACTGTTCCTCTTCCAGGTTTTATTTTGCTTCAACGATTTGAAAGTCTAAATTGAATTTATACCCCGCTTCAGGGCATAGTTTACTGCGATGCACGAAGCCCATGAGCAGCCAATCGGATTGCTGGCTATAGGTCGTTGCCGATTAGGAGCGTATACCTTGCACAACACACTTGCATAATATTTCGGCTCAACCCGACCAAGTGCTGAAAACAATAAAGAATTGTGTAATGGAAAACAATTACCCTACGCAGTGCGCTGGAATTTTAATTGTTCAATCAAAATTCTGATGACGACCTTTAGATTGGCAACGCTGGACCAGAGCAAAAATAGATGAAAAAAAGAGAGACTCGGGTTCGAAAGAATGTGTTTTGTTACAGAATGAACACTTTGAGTGAAAGGTAAAGGAGTTCCGTCAAATGCATGAACTAGAAAGTGAATCGGATCTCTCTGATCCCTCTTCTTTTTTGGGCTTTTTAAAAGGAAGCGTCAGGAAATTCTGATCGGCGGCACAGGGGTTCCCCACTCAATACAAGAATGCCTTTAAAAACTTCCAAAATTTGGTGAACGCGCACTCAGTTTGCTTGTTGAGTTAGAGGCTCCATCAAGTGAGATCTCCGCGGATTGGATGCTTAGCGTGGATTGGCCACGCCAATAACCAATAAGTATATATATATTCCCCCTAATATATATATTTTTCTCTCTCAATCTATCCCACCCTTGCACAGAACTGCATCCTCTCCATGTTACCTGAGGTCAGTTTAACTCTACGAACTGCTGTCTGGAATAAAGAGACAGCCTCTTTGGCTGCATCGTTTTATGGGTCTACGGCTCAGGCTGTCTCTCTAGACTAGACTGCCGGGGTGTCAGAAATAATGCGCGTTCCTCACTATTAGCTTCTGCCAGATCCTAATGAGACAGACTGAAGATCCCCAAACCGTTGAATGAAGTTCATTCTCGGTGCTGTCCCACCCAGCTGGACAGAGCGCTGCCGCTCTCTTGGGCCTAGAACGGACTCACGTCCCTACGTATCATATTTAATGAATTAGCTGAAAGCCGCGGAGTGCACGCAGACGGGATCTGACTAGTAAAACTGTTAATAATTATCACTTCACGGGCAGCCTGGCTCTGTCCGCGAGTCAATACCTCCGGGAGGCTCATTGTTTATATTCCGGAGCAGCGCTGTATGTACGGAGCTTAACTCTCCCCCGCTTCACCGTATCCTCGAAACTTCTCTTATATTGGAATAAAGTCAAAATGAGGTAACTGGAGGAAGATAAAGATCTAGAAATTGGAAAACGGTCAAATAATATTTTAACCTGGAATATAGTGTGTTCCATGAGAGCAGGCGATCCCAAAATATGGGGGGGTGGACAAGCCATAGATCTGGGGTCACTGGCCACCCTCACCCCCATATTGACCATACTGGTACGCTAAAGGTAATGGTTGTGATGGACACCTCTTCCAATCCTAGCAAACTGGGGAAAAAAAGGATTTTTTAATACTTAAAAATAGATCAAATTATATTCAAGAATAAAGAATAAATGTTTAGAAAGTGGCCCAAGTTTTGAAATGCCATTTACAATAAACCTATAAATTTTATTAATGCATATTATAATTTTTTTAACTAATCGTTATTTTATTTTTCCTGGAAGAAATAAAGGGACATCTTTTTTTAAGGCTCGGGATTATCTGAGCTCCCTGTCTGTGACGTCCACGTTTCGCGGTTATTTCCAGTAACTTATTTTATGGAGGCCGTTCAATATTGCACGATTCCAGCCAATGAATTGGCGGGGTTATAGCGTAACATAATCAAATCCAGCGGCGGAACATATGGAGCATCGAGACGGATATTCTCCATGGTGTAGGAAATGCAGGCAAAATGTTTCCCGCTCGCGCCAACCCATTGCGGTGTCGCGTGCTGCCAGCAGACTCACAGAGGGACACACAAGAACAATACAGGAACTAAGCCATGGCCTAATTTGTTACATCGGAAAGGAAATACTATTGTAACTAAGTTAGAGACACGGCCTGAAGCTGCCGCTTTTTGGTATACGTTCTCCCCTGTGGACTGTATCACCTCCCAACAAATGATGGACTCCCTTATGCTGGGTGACCAGGACGGTCTCTTCCAGCTAATATTAATACTTTGGGATAATAATTATTCCATAACAACGACCCCGAGGTTGTAACTTCCGACCTTGTTTCTAAAACATATATGATACAATATAAGAAGTAGGTCACCGTTGTATTTTGAACCTTTTAGAGGTAACATTGTGGCACTCTCATTTTGTGCGCTTCTTCATTTTGACCCACTTTTTTTTTTTTTTTATAATTTATTGAGTTTTTACAGGTGAGGCTGTAATTTTGTTTTTCATTGGGTATGTGTTCTAGATAGTGGTTCTGTGGATTTATGCACCGGTGTTAATAATATTTACAAACTGGGGATTTCATGCACATTGTCCTCCAGAAAGATAAAATACCGAACCTTAACAAAAATAATTAATTTACATTAATGTTCAATTATTCTTTTGAGTGGAGACGTTCCTGGCCAAATTCTACCGAGAAATGCCTTTTGCTTGACAATATGTTTTTTTTTATTTTATTTTTTAAAAAAGCAATGTTTGATATAAATTACATCATTCCCCATAAACTTGACATTGCAATTTCTCAAAATGATATGTTTAAAAGTGCTCCAAAAATCAGCAAGGTTAAATTCAGGTTTCAGCCTAAATAAGGACAACGGGAAAGGACAGCGATTAACAAATGACAGCTTGGTCATTATTTGCCTCACAATAAAAACGCAATTCTAAGAAGGCTGTATCTGACATTGCCTTCCATAAATGCACGGAATGGAACGTTAGTGTAATGAGCGGCAAACAGCGTCATATGTGTCGGGGGGGGGGGTGAGGTGGACAATTCTGGGTTTTGGGGACATAAATGGACATTAAAAATCACACAAACTAATGCACACTGTAAAATATTTAAAAAGCACTTTTCGGCTGTTTTTACACACATTATCGGGGCTTTTAGGGCTGTAGAACCCTGCGATCCCCTCATACCCAGCAAACATTCTGAGCTCCTAGAAAAGAGGGGCTTCAGGGTAGGAGAACAGAAGGGTACTTCGCTAATTATGTCACTTTGCCTGTTCCGGTGTTCCGTAGACATGTTAAAACTACATTTAGAGACATTTGTTACATTAACAAGGAGAGGGTTCTTTAGTTTGAGCACAACCTGCTGACTACTTTGTATTGACTTAGAATACAATATGGTTGCAGTTTATTGAATGTATTTTCAAGTGGGGTTTAAATATATTTCCATGGTTTATTCGTGTGGATACACCTCCCTCTCTCATGAGAAGACGAAGCGTACGATCCTCTGCATTGTCATTATTTTGCCATTTATTATAAGCGACGCTTCTGCTATAGTTCCAGAGGGACGTTTTAAGGAATGCCTGTGTTTTTACAATGAAAGTTTCCAGGAATAATATAAAAAAGTTAAACATACCACGTATATATGTTGTTGTTAAACAGCTGTGGAATCTGGTATGAAAGGGAGATAGGAGAATTGGAGATGAAAACGTTTGGGGTGCATGTCTATGGACTCTAATTGGAATTTAAGCGGATACAACACAATATGAATAAAGCTTAAATACAATTTATTTATCCTAATACCGTTCTTTGGGTACCGACTACCACTCGAGATGCCTCACTCAGATAATATTCTATGTGGAGTGCATCTCTTGTCTTGTATAAAGGATGGTGATTTATAAGACTTGAGTGTCCCCAGGTAGCTTCGTTCCATTATTCTTGGAAAGTGGCCACGTTTTTAAAGGCGTGAAGACCAGTGGTGAGTCCCAACGCCACGCCAAAATCTCATGTGGTGAAAAAAGATTGGAATTATAACACAAAAGCCCCAGTATGAAAAAGCCACATTCAGGCGCAAAGTCAAGATATTGAATATAATAGCTCTGCTATAGCTAAACCAGGGTCTCTAAATAAGGAAAATGATCAATACAAACAATGTGTATGAATGAATGTGTATGAATGTCATACAGGATGAACCAAGTTTATTCTAACGTCTAAAATCTGGATTAATTGTCTACCCCTAAGGCTCACTCCTGTCTTCCTTTGGACTCAACCCTAAATTTCCTCCTGTGATTTGCTCTGTAGAACTGATCACTGGGAGATCTCCCATGGATCTATAAGGTGGGATCACTAGCTGTCTGTGTCCTCCTGGGATCTGCTCTATAGAACTGAACACAATACTTTAGGGAGATCTCCCAGGGATCTGTAAAGTGGGATCACTAGCTCTCTGTGTACTCCTGGGATCTGCTCTATAGAACTAAACCTTTGTTAGTTTTGTTAGTAAAACTATTATTCAGTCCTTGACGTAGTTAAAAGAACAAACCAAGACCATGACAAATGGATGTATTTTAGGACCCACTTACACAGAATAGTTTAGAATGTGACGTGAAACGAGCTCTTTGTGGAGAACAATGTGTTAGTGTCGGTACTCCAACAGCAAAATGAAAACAAAGTATTTTTCCTGGGGCAGCGAGATACCAAAATGGAACCATTTACTAATTCCTAAACCAAATCGAAAGCACACCCCAGAGATGAGCCGCTGCCAACCATTTAAAAAGCAAATGAAGAGACTGAAGCTACAAGTCATTTAAAGGGTCAGCTCAACGTGACTTCATGGTGTCACCCGTCCCAAAATTTGCAGGACGGTCGCTAATTTTCGAGTCTGCCCCACGCCCCACTTTGCAGCTGTTTCACAAACCACTCTCAGCCACACAGATCACGCTTTATCATACGCACCAGGCTGAGTGTTACTTAGTTACTCAGTGTCCTGTATCTGTCAACCTGTTACCTAATTTACATTGTTTTCAAAGAGAAAAAAAAGAGTGTATTTTTGTAAAGGAAACTTTTTCATTTACGTGATAACACCTACAGAATACCATGACTGACACTAAACACATGATGCCGAGGAGAGGCTCCAACGCGTACGGCCGAGGCTTCAGTACTCGAATGAGAGAGCCGAACCCGGATCCCCAAGACCTCTATGGGGTCTGCTCGCTAAGGGGCAGAGTGGCCTGTAAATCCCCCCAAATAAAATGTTAATCAAAAGTGTCAAAAGTGCCAACTGTGTCCTTCTCACGGTGGAAACTCATTGATGTCCTTTGTAACCTCAGATCCCTGAGAGCCTCAAGGCAAACCCTGTCCACATTCAGAAACTAAACTCTAAACTTGTGTTCCTGACCCTCCGACGACGAAACGTTTGGGTTGAATCAACCTCATTATGATCTATTCTCTATCTTCATCCAGCATCGCTAATAATGTGGGAAGTTTGTTTTAATAAAGCCACGGCAGATAAAACGAGAATTAAAAAAAACACAAGACGAACATACAGTGCGGTTACATCGGCGCGGCCATCTAGACGAATAAAGCGGAGAGATAGTAAACCGAATCTGTGTTCCCTTTAGATTAGTTTTAAATCTCCCTTTCAAGTCTCTCGCTGCTATTACAGACCTGCCCTTTGTGTACTCAGCTGTTTTTAGGCTTTTTGGGGAAACATTGACGTGAGATTCGTTTTAGATTATATGTCCTTAATACCGGAGGAGAAGCTATTGCTTTATAACGTAAAGATTTTTTTTATTTAAAGAGAGATTGTACGGGAAAACTTTCTCCAAGCCCCGCTTTTTGGATCTTATGATGTCATCTGTTTACATCACGCTTTCCAATCAAAATGTTAACTAAAACTGACCAGCACCAAACACGCTCTGGCTATATCGCCTCTAGTCTGCTGTAATGCCCGTGGATCTTCAGCTTTACATAAAATATTAAGAGTATTCATCTTATTCCTCCTGGGCCCTGTGATGTTTGGCCCCTACCGTTATCCCTATATTGTGTTATGAAATATTCTATGGCTGCCCCCTTTCTTCTGGCTCCTATGAGATTCTTCTTGGCTTGGAAGGGTGACTGTTGTCCCACGTTTCCTCTAAGGTGAGTGAATAACAATGGGCTCTTTGTGATGTTCAGGGTTTCGTTGTGCTTTTATTGTTCCCACGCCAACCACAGGGTATGTTTTTTTTTTTTTTTACAACAATCCCTTTTCTTAACTTTTCTTGACAGACATCTCGTCTTAAAGGGTCCGTGCCCGAGGAGCCTGGCTCTTAAATTCGCCCATCCTTTGTCTTTTCAAATTAGCGCTCGTCTCACGGAAAATCCAGGACTAAGAGTCAAATCTTTCCTCTGCTTATTATAAACCATTAGTAACTGTAACAACTTTCAAGAACATGTATCAACCAAAGAAACGAGTGTGACTTCTTCAGTGCTAATTGTCCCAGTGGGTGACCCGCTAATCCCCGATCACATTTGCAGAAGATGAATTATGTGGTCTATATACCATAACCCCTCGTTTGCTGCGTAAATTGACGGGGATGTCCTGACATTGAGGAAGTGCAGAGACATTAGGAGGGTCCATAGAAAGATTAGAAGAAGCCGATGTCATTAAACCATGCCACACAGATATATTAAGTGTCAGCGCAGGTAATATATGTCTAAAGATATGTACACAGAGTTAAGCCGACTTACTGGATCATGTCCGGAGATGATACCAGATATTATTTTAAGTCTTAAGGAAATATTTATTCATTAGTAACTGGAACTGCCCAGAGGTTGGTATTCGTAAACGCACTAATAATATCGGAGCTCCGTGGTTTATGCGACGGAAAATGATACGTAAAGGATTTACCCATTTGGTTTCACAATGGTGCAAAAAAAGACATCTTCGGAGCTTAACGGATTATGCATGTTTGAATTGCTTCACCGTATTAACGTCAATTACTTCTGCTGGGAGGCTGTTCCACTTTTCTACAACTCACTTTGTGAAGTGGAACTTTCTGACCCTCTGGTTTTAGACTGTGACCTATTACTACTGATTTTCTCCAGTTTAACCTCTTTATTTCTGTCCGGTTCTCCTATTTCTGTAATTTGTTTCTTTGCACGACATGCTGCAGCATCAATCGTTAATCTGGGTGGAATAACTCCTACAAGAAATAAGGGGCATGATAATGTTTTGGACCAAACGCATCACGTCGCTGCACCCTAGGTAGTAAGGTTACCCTTGTAAGGTTATTCAGACAAGCTTGGGATAGATGTCAGACTGTCCTAAGTATATAACGATCTAAGACTCAGAAAGTGGACTGAATCCAGAAAAAGACTCATTCATCAGGTACATGGAAAAAAAAAATCAAAGTTTTGTTGATTGCGGCATAACTTTTCCTTCATTTCCCCTGATTTCTGCTTTTTTCTTCTGCCAGCGAGTAATGGGCTCGGACTATTTAGCTTAAATACATAAAACACGATTCTTTGGAGAAAACTAATAGCATGCCTTCCGAGAGCTGTGATATTCAGTGTTTTCCTTTAAAATGAAATCTCCTTGGAAAGATTGCACCTTTCTAGGTCCTGGACAATGTCACTGTCCAACCGTATTTATTTTGGGAGAAATGCTTTTCTTACGGCACGCGCAAAAGAGAATCATTTCCAACACTTAACGGATTAAAGCCGACGGGTTTATGAAGAGATCTCTACTGCCCCCTAGTGGCCTCTGAGTATATCTCACAGCAGCCACAGGTTACAAACTTTTTGTAAGTATCCCAATGATACAACGTAGCACTAGTTCTGCAACTCATACACATTCATACAAGGATCAAGAAGGGTGGTCTTGTAGAGGTCTAGTTGTAATTAACTCTTTATGGGAGGTTTGCCATTGACAGACGAAAACAGCTCTGTCCAGTCTGTGTCTATCCAACTTGGCAATGCCACTCATTTCTATCTGGGCCATACCATCTGACAGGGTTTCCATAATTATATCCAAGACATGGCGTGAATCCTGCAGGGAGCCGCCACTTGGTGATTGCCACAATCTTGGCGATGACTTCTTATCTGAGGACGCGCGTCCTTTCTCTCCAAGAAGAGACCTCTGTTTGGGCTCGTTTTATAGGTTTTGATGCATGTATCCCCTTTCCCATCGTATGGAACAAATAAAGTGTTCGCAAGGAATATGTCATGGGAACCGCTTTTGGAAACTCACATAGAGTAAAACAAACCATCAGGACGGTTCCCATTTCTCTTGATTATTTACCCAGCGTGTCCAGACATCTGCTACCTACACATATTACATGTAACAGACAAAAAATAACAAATAGACCCCCGGATTACAGCCTCCTGGATTAGACTTTATTAAAAGGCTTTCACTTTCTAACATATACATTTTACCTACATGTAAATGATTCAACTCAATAACCAGGAGAGGCCAGAGCGATGCTTGACATGAAAATGGGTTATACTAGGGTCACTGCAGCAAAGGGTTAAACTTTACTCTCCTGAATCAGATTTAGGTGTCCCTTGCCACATGAGAAAATATCTGTGATAATATGGGGCAAAAACGCCCCCCCTCCCCCGGAATAATAAGAATGCACGTGATTTAAAGGCTCGGTATATAGACTACTCATAGAAAAATATGACATTTAACCAGAAATGGATAAAATATACTTTATACTTTACTGAAAAAGTTCAGATTTTTTTGTTATCATCAAAAATCCTTTCACATGTATTCATATGTTCATTACCGTGTTCCCCGTACCTCTAAAACCACGAGTAATCCATTAGTCTTTAAATTAAAATGAAGCCACCGTTCTGATGCTCTGCATACCTTTAACCTTAAGCCTTTTTCATTTAATTAGATGTTTATTTTATTAGGTGTTCTGTGGGAATCTGAGTGCCATAAAGTGCTTTGTTTATCTCGTTCTTTGTAATAAGGTTCGCCGCGTGGTTTAGAATCCCCAGTATTAGGATCCACGAATTACGATTTCTTACTAAAAACAATGACCTCATGCCTGGTGCTAAAAACCATAGCTATCTGTACAATTTAACAGCCGTACCCCGTGACATCTATGTTTTAACGACATTTTTACTAGGGGGGCCATAAATAGCTAATAGCGTCATGTAATCCGGTGTTACAGAAAATCCAAGTGTCTGTTTTACGGTTTGGCGATTCTCGAGCGCGCGCGTGTTTGACAGCGGCGCAGAACGCAACGGCAGAATCACCCGCTTGCAGCCGGAGCCGGGCTCCAGTCTGGGATCAGATACTCCAGTAACGAGCTTTTGATGTTTTTTTAACCCGTTGGGTGGTCTGCAATATCTTATTCAAAGACCAGTCCCCAAATCATTTTTTTTTACCATTGGTTTAGCTGTGGAATTGAGCTCTGCGGTGGCGCAGCGGCACATTCATCGTTCCGTTCTGGAAAAATCTCAGAAAAAACATATTAAACACCAAGCTGACCTAGAAATATCCATCTCAGATTTGGTCGGAATTTGTCAGATTTGGGGTACATCTCTCCGTATGTAACCCCCGAGCGATGTAATCCCCGAGCGATGTAATCCCCGATGGCCAGGGTTCAGCACCGGCGTTAAATGTTCCATTCTTATTTGTAGCAAGACACTGAGATTTGGCAACGTTTCCTTTGGGAAAGAAATTGCATTAGATTCCAAATTAAAGCTTTGCGCTTATAAACAGAATCAGCCTGAAGTTTATGAAAACTGTCCTTTAATGAACCCTGAAGACAGAAACATTCCCAGCATGCACTGCTTTCAACATACATGAAAATAAGTATGTTTAAAGGGAACGGCGGTGTTCCCGTTGGGGATGTGCAGCGACTCGTACGCTCTGTGCGTTGAATGTCGGGGAGAAGGAAAGAGCTTTGATTCATTGGCGTTTCACTTTACATCAAGGTGATCGAGACAATAAGGGGAGTCAACTATACATTCGCTTTCTCCTCTGATGTGTATATATATATATATTTGAGCAGCAGTCATTGCTGGTATTTCCCTTAAAATTCTATTTTTAGGGATAAAATGGCCTTTAGATTGAAAGCACAATTTTTATATTCTAGAAGAAAAATGGCTGATGACCCAAATTCTTAAAATCTCAGAGACCTCACTGACATTAGAAGGGGCCCCACAGCCTACAGAGGGATGCGGCTCCTACCCCCAGGCAAAATTGTCCTCCAGACTCGGGGGTGGGGGGTGAGGGGGTCTTTGGGTTGGGAGAAGCGATGTCCTGAATTCTAGATTTATTCTGTTGCTTCTCGTAGGAATGTTGGTTTCCAGCGAGTAACAGTATATCTGAAGTCGAAGCGGTTGTGAAATAAGCGTGCCGTGTTCAGTAGCTGACTACCTTCGCGGACCTGCGTTATATCACGATGCTGGTTTGCTTCCCCTCCTGACGGAGTTTATATATACAGGCAAAAGTGCTCCGTGGGTCGAGGGCTGGCTAACTAAACTGTCTAATGGCGTAAATATTTAATCCAGAAAAAACGGTCAATTTATTAGTCTGCAATGAGCTATAGAGCCCCCATCAGCAAAATGTTCAAAGGGACCTCCTTGTGGTCCAAACAAACATTTCTTTTGAAGCGCAGCGCTAGCGTCAGCATTAAAATGGTTATATTAACAGGAATATTAACCTCTGAAAATGATACTTCCAGTTTTGGGGTAGAATTGATGAAATTATACAAAATAGTGGGGCGCGGGCATTTGTAGGGGGGAGACCGAGCCCTACAGACCACCAGCAACTCATAAGAAGGAACGAAACCGGAATCCTCCAAGGTTCCGCGGCATTATTGCGTATTCCATTCTCTTTTAATGTGACCCCACGGTGGGGGGTAGACAGTCAGAGCACCTAATTGCATTAATGCTGGAGAGATTATTCCACACGAGACCCCTAAGGTTTATCAGGACCCCCTTTTAGCTCCAGCGTTTAAAAGCAATAAACAACATAAACCAACGAACACAATAACCATGACCAGAAAGGATCTGTGTCCCATTCGTACAGCTCTCACCCTCATCTGATGTGGCCCTATAGACAGCTGCTTAGAGCCCCCCTCGGATTCCCTGTACCCTGTCTGGATGACGCCCCGAGCATCACGACAAATCCTTAATGACAAATTATGGAACAGAAACCTTGTTGGGTAACATTTTCTGCCAAATTCTGATTTTTCAAAACCTAGCCTTTCATCTCTTGGAGGGGGGGGGGGAATCTCCGTTACTCGGATCCCGGTGAACGATTTGTCGAGTGAAACCCGGATGTGTATTTAAAGCGCAGAGATCAGACTGTTATTTATAAGAAGGGTTTTTCTTGCGGGTTGTTTACGGCAGGCATCTGAACGCAAGAGCCTCGTTAAAAGTCATTTATACGCCGTAATAGCTCAGATTCCTCGGAAAGGAATCGTATTCGGAAAGGAATCCTTTCAAAGGAAGGTTAATAGTTGAAAAACATATTTTCTCTTTTTTTTTTGTTTTACTTTTAAGGATCTGCCTTCTATCAAATGGGAATATTTTTTTTTCAATGGTAATTTACATTTCTGAGAGTGGCTGTTTAGAAATAAAGCAAATAATCTGCAAGTTGGGATGAGAACAAAGCGGTTACAGTGGCCTATTTGCCTCCGCGTCGCCCCTCGGTGGATCTCGATGCCCAGGAGAGGGTTTCGCAGGGTTCTCGATCTTTACCGACTCATATAAGTGATTTTTTGGCGTTACTGGATTGAGACGATCTCCCCCTTTCCCCTGCGTTTAGGTTAAAATGCTAGCAGTGAGAGCGTAGCTACAGCCGGAGTATATGGACCGATTAACCCCTTATTTATTCCTCTGCTACCCCAAACCTTTCGCTTTAAGAATTCAAGTTTTCTACTTAGGAAAAAAACACAAGGAGTTTAGAGATTTCACTTTTCTTTTTGTCTTTCTTTAGCACAGAAACAAATACTTTTAATACATTTAACTCTCTCGGGTTAAAAAGTGCCGGCGGCCAGTAGTCCGAGGTATACCGTTTATAGTATTTTAACCAAAATAAGGTGTTTTCTGTTCTTAATAAACTTTCTTTCCTGTATGGTTTTCCCAGTGGAGGCAGCTTCGTTCATCCAGTCTTTTCTGAGAGCAGATACCTGCGCATCCAAACGCCGAAGTCCGGCTCTCCCACTGAAGGCTCAATGTATGATGTCACAACTTGAAGCCTTCAGCACCAGCTCAGGAGATAATGAGGTCACACAAGGTGACCCCAGAAGAGGACGGCAGAGCATTTACACGGTCTTCCCTCCAAGCTGAGGACACATCTACCTTATTTATATTGTGTATCGAACGTATCAAACGTTTAGCTACAATTTGAAGCCAGATAACCCTGTGGCGGTTATTATACATTGTGTCTAACATGCTGCTCCGTAAAGATTTATGAATAGCCAACATTCTCTAGCGTGAAATGGGATGGGGTGTAAACCGGGTGACTTACAGGGCACATTACACAACCAGGACCGGTCCATGCAGCTGGGAGCGCGACGTATTTAGACCCAAGGCGCTCTTTTCCCTTTGCCGGGTTTCCTAAAAACCTAAAATTTAGAATCTATTCACTAAACCCCACAAAATGTATTCTGGAGCTGAGGTCAGCTCAGCCGATTTTACCTGAAATTGGACGTTTGCCAAGAGTTCATCGCCGACGATCCTTTTTCACCCTCCTTCGACCCCACGACGGAGATGCACATTCCTTTCACATCGTGGGCGACTTTCCCCCACGAAGATACGTCTTCCGTCAAGCTTATAACGCACTGTTTACAGGAAGCCTTGGCATCTCGTACGTTGTATATTATCCCCATTTTCCATTTATTTTGGCTCGCTATCCCGTATGCCGCCATCTGTGCACTGTTACTAGCAGGCACGCGGTTTATGGAGCTGCCTCTGGCGTTAGTACATGCCATGTTAGATAGTAAAATGCTGAATATATTGTAGGGATGTAGCAGGGCCGGTCATATGGATCTCACACAGAAAATTCCTAGATCCTTTAAGATGAAGGCTATGTAGGATCTTCTATATGTGCATGTTAAATTACGCCCGTTACAGCGCCATGAGTTAAAAAAAACATAAATAACAGATAAATAACCCTTCTTGTCTGAAAACGAACTGAAACTGTTAGTCTTCAACGTATTTCTAGTTTAAAAGTCATTGGCAGGCGAAAGATTATCTCCAAAACCATGAGACTTGCCCATAAAATATTCCTGAAATTTTAAGAAAAATTGGTAAATATAATACAGCCGGAAAGTGTTAAAATCAGTTTTTTTTACTTTAAAAAAAACGATCTTCGATCCAGCTTTATTCAAAAACTTTGCTTGTGGTAACAGAGAGGAAACAGTAAAGAAACAAGATGGCCGCTCCCAGGAACCCGACGTTGAGGACCAGTCTCCTAAATGATTCACCGTGGGCCGCAGCAAAGATGGCGGGTTGCTCCTGGAGACGCTGTACGTTGCGTCCACAGTATTAAAGGCCGTTGTTTTTTGATATTTTTTTTTCCTGTAAGGCCTGCGCGTTAGCGTCTTCTGTGTAATAAACCGCTTGATATATATTCAGGTCTTCCTAATTATATAGCAGGGCAGGTCATAAAAAGCTCTGGCCTGGTGATAAAGGAAATATATGATGTATAATCTCACGTTTACTGCCTTTCACTGAATGTAACGGCGCTTACGTACATTCTGATGGAACGTTACGGGCCGATGTGTGGAACGATAAAGTGATTTAATGAAACGCTACGCGCGAGGATGTACGCTACTAAAACCCCTCGATAAAGGTTTATGTAAGACGAGTATTATCGTGGAAAAAAACCATAATACCTTATATTTTATGATAAATAAAACAAAAATAAAAGAAAAGTTTATTATATATTAAAAAAAAGATCCATTTCCCCAGGACGGCGGGCGATGAATGTGAGAGGTTTTTTGTGTAACTGAGTGGGGCATAAAGAAGAATAACGGGGTTTTTATTTAAAAAAGCCATTTCCTGCTGCTTTTTATACACGTTGTTGCACATCGGGAAAAAGACCGCCAGGATCGACTGCTCCAGAGAGCGAGCCCGCACCATGCCGACCGACAACCCGGACCTGCGCCAGATTTGGATGCTGCGCATGCTTAGTGGACGGTGCCTCGGTAAGTTCTGCTGACAGCCAAATTGGGGCAGCATGCCGGGGAAACCTATACAGTCTAATTTATATGATATGTTATATCTGTACTGGATAGAATAAGGGATCGTTTTTAATTAAATCAGAGACATTAATTAGCTGCATGTCACGCTTCTGTGGCAGTTAAAGGGTTAAACATTACTGTCTGCCCACGTGCAGTTTACAGAGCGCCAACCGTATCATGGAGGCCAGTGGTTGGCACTGTGACAGCGGTGGCGGCGGCCATTCCTGTTCATAATAACGAGTGTTGTGTCTGTGATTGGTCGCCTGGTTGTCTAGCAACGGGGACGCTGAGTGGTAATTGGTCAGATGGCTGCGCGTCAGCGGAGTGTGTGTGCGCGCTGATTGGCTGGAGGCTGGTCCCCGGTACAGCGTGTTGCGGTGTGAATGTGGCTCCGAGGCCTGGTGTGGAGACGGTTATCCGGTGTTCTCAGCATGTCTCAGCCCGGGGAGGTCAGGGCCTTCTCCGCCCGCAAGGCCAAGCCGCCCAAGGATACGCTACGGCACATCAAGAACCGCGAGAAGCGGAAGGGAGTGGAGCAGCACGGGCCGTCCACGGTCTACCTGCAGGTGCTGGGGGCCGGGAGCCGTGACTCGGGGGCCTCGCTTTACGTCTTCTCCGAGTTCAACAGGTGACAGCAGGGGGCGGGGCTGTTCCCCAGAGAGAGGGGACACTGGCAGGGTGGACATGTGACCCCAGAGAGATGGGAAACTGAGTGACAGGAGGGACACGTGACCCCAGAGAGATGGAACACTGACTGACAGGAGGGACAAATTACCCCAGGGAGAGGGGACACTGACTGACAGGGGGACATGTGACCCCGGGGAGAGGGGATACTGACTGACAGGGGGACATGTGACCCCAGAGAGACGGGACACTGAGTGACAGGAGGGACAAATGACCCCAGGGAGAGGGGACACTGACTGACAGGAGGGACAAATGACCCCGGGGAGACGGGACACTGAGTGACAGGAGGGACAAATGACCCCAGGGAGAGGGGACACTGACTGACAGGAGGGACAAATGACCCCGGGGAGAGGGGACACTGACTGACAGGGGGACATGTGACCCCGGGGAGAGGGCACACTGACTGACAGGGGGGACATGTGACCCCCGGGAGAGGGCACACTGACGGGGGAAATCTTGTCATGTGACAGACAGAAGTCTAGTAGTGACGTTTCTGTGAAATGACAAAAAACATCCGCGGCACGTAGCGTCACACGGGGATTTAGTGGTTGGTGATGCTGCTGCTGTTATTGATATTACTTTGTTGTTGTTTAGATGCTGTTTATTATTGTTGTTGTCTAGTATAAGTATTATGGTTATTATTGTTGTTGTAGTGTAGTATAAGTATCATTGTTATTCATATTGTTGTTGTTTAGATGCTATTATTGTTGTTATTGTTGTAGTCTAGTATAAGTATCATTGTTATTCATATTGTTGTTGTTTAGATGCTATTATTGTTGTTGTTGTAGTCTAGTATAAGTATTATGGTTATTATTGTTGTTGTAGTGTAGTATAAGTATCATTGTTATTCATATTGTTGTTGTTTAGATGCTATTATTGTTGTTATTGTTGTAGTGTAGTATAAGTATCATTGTTATTCATATTGTTGTTGTTTAGATGCTATTATTGTTGTTATTGTTGTAGTGTAGTATAAGTATCATTGTGATTATTGTTATTGTCGTAGTTAGATGCCGTTCTTCCTCCTCTTTCAGGTACCTGTTTAATTGCGGCGAGGGGACGCAGAGACTGATGCAGGAGCACAGGTAAGAGCGGCAGCCGTCAGCGCCCATCTGTCGGCCGATTCTTATTTATGGTCTAACTCCTTTTTTTTCTGTAAGGGTGAAGGTGGCGCGGCTGGACAACGTGTTTGTGACGCGCATGAACTGGGCGAACGTCGGAGGTTTATCAGGTAACGAAACACATTCCCTTGTAATTAAAACGCTTTGTTGGTTCCCTGTGGGTGAGCGCCGTGGACACGCGTAGTGTTCGTGGAGGTAATGGTACTGCGCTGCGCATGGTTCCGGTGAATACGTTCACAGTTACATACATGGAATGTTTAAAGCTCTTTGATCTTCTGTTCCAGGGATGATTCTGACGTTAAGGGACACGGGGCTCCCGCGGTGCGCTCTCTCCGGACCCCCGCAGCTGGTACGTTTCAAGCTGGGTCTTCAACTGCATTTGTTTTTTGTACAAACTTTAATCTTTAACAAATTTCGTTAACTTCCTTCATTCGTGTGAATGTCCGAAAAAGGGGAGGGACCCCCAAATTTGAGTTTTTTTTGTAACTCAACCTCTCCCTACCTTCTCCGCCAACGGCTTCCATGATGTCTCCTTCCTCCACCCGGTGGAGAGGTTGTCCCCGTGGTCGGAAGAGGAGAGAATAATCCAGACGGAGGAGAAAAGGCGGTTGTCGGAGATTGTAGAGAGATGCTGAGTGAACGCGGGTGACAACCAATTTCATGTCTGAGTGAGAACAACAGCCCCCCCACACACACACACTGTCTAAAAAAGCACAAATCCACCAAGTATTATATATTTCTCTGACGTTCCGGAATGCCCGGTGATACTAACGTCTATTTAATATCTTTTCACAGCAAAAGTATCTCGAGGCCGTTAAAGTTTTTTCGGGTCCCTTGCACGGCATCGACCTCTGTGAGTCTCTTTCCTGTTTATTTATTCGGGGAACGCGATAAGTTTTGTTCCGATACTAGCTGACTGTCCCGTCTCTTCCGCAGCCGTGCGTCCCTGCTCGGATCCAGAATACCAGGATGACACCATGACCGTGTACCAGGTGCCGATCACCAGTAAGTGCGTCTCAGGGCTTGTATATTGTGTGTTTGGGCTGATCCAGAACACGGTTACGGCTATAAGTTTGACGCAAACTTCCTTCTGTCGGGGTTTGTATGATAATGGGTCTTCTGACTGGAGTCCTGCATCTTGTAGGCACCAAACCAGCAGCAGAAAACTCAACTGGGTCTGTGAGCCCCCCGAGGTCCCCCAACAGAGAGAGTCGGCAGCCAGACAATCCAGCACCCAACGGTGCCGAGCCAACAGCGGGCAGACAGTCCCCGGGGCCGGGTATGGCCATCTTCTTATTCGTTGTGTCTTCCTCCCACCGCCCAGTGGTCTTCATAATGACCTTTATCATCCATCTCCTTTCAGGGCGCTGGGAGAGGACCACCACAAGAGACCCTTCTTTAGTGGTCTCCTTCGTGTGTAAGGTGAGATGGAAGCCCACGTTTTTCTCTTTATTAACATTTAACTTGACTTTTTTAGTTAGTGATTTAGGGGAAAAAATACATCTCACATCGATATCTCTTGCTTTTCAGCTTCATGCCAAAAAGGGGAACTTCCTGGTCCTCAAAGCCAAGGATCTCGGACTCCCGGTGTATGTATGGTCTCATTGTGTGTCTAGGGGACAGACCGCATATCCACGACACTAGATGGGGGTTTACGGCTGTATTTATAAATATCACTGTGCCGGTTGCAGATTTTATTTTGAGGAGCATATCTTGGATGTGGCGCAGCGAAGGGGTTCGTGCTGGCAGTAACGGTGTATTCTTGGCTTTGTTCTTTTAGAGGGACGGCTGCCATCGGACCTATAATCGCGCAGCTGAAGGCTGGGAAGAGCGTTGTCTATGAAGGAAAAGAGGTGAAATGACTGCACTCGCGAAATATAAAGTTTTATAAGAAAAATCAAATTTTATCTGGAATTGGGTCGTCCCGCTGCAGTTAATAGAGGGGGCTCCAGAGGGCGACAAACAGCAACACCAGCTGCCGTTACAATAATTATACAATAATTACGATTTCAAATCATACATGTGACGTTTTTAGATATACTTTGGAATAACTGAGTTCACGGATCACACGGTGACTACACGGATGTTTTTTATTTTCTTTTGTTGTGAGAACGGTCACAAGTCCTGAGCGTCTTCTCCATCATCCCCAACAATGCCGTACGATCTGGAGACGCGTCACTTCCCGTAGTCATTAACTAACACTTTAACGCAGCGCAGCCAGCTCTGGCTTCACGGTAGAAATGGTGCCTTGTGTTTCTCGGCCTGGCAGATCTTCCCTGAGGACGTGTGCACACCTCCGGAGCCCGGCCCGGCTTTTATCGTGGTAGAGTGTCCCAGCGAAGAGTTCATCGCCCCGGTCATTGAAAACGAAACTCTTAAAAGGTAACGCCACGGAGCCTGACGCATCTGTGTGTGAACGCCGCTCCATCGCGGTGCATTGGATCCAAACCGGACTACTTTATAAGCGTAACTGCGGGTATAACTCCGTCACCCTGCCTGTTTCTTTAATGTGTATTTTTAAATATATCGTGAGATGTTTCTGAGAAATAAATGTTTTATACGACGAAGTAACTGTATCTTTTAATGCGATGATCTGAACGTTTCCAGCTTTCAAGAAGGCAAGTCAGAGAGTCCGTTGGTGATGGTCGTCCACATGACCCCTGAGCACATTCTCCGGACCAGCAGCTACCGGCAGTGGATGGCGGGGTACGTGGGTTTTGCCGTTTCTGCTTAGCAGAGACAGGGAAGTTAATAATGTTGTCTTTATGTAGCAGACTTTATACATTTTTCACTCTTTTTGTTGCATTCTTCTCTAGATTTGGGTCTCAAACAGAACACCTGATTCTAAATGAGAATGCCAGTACAGTACATAACCTCCGGAGCTACAAGATCCAGACCCAGCTAAACCTCGTTCACCCGACCATCTTCCCCCTGCTGGCCAACTTCCAGAGGACGGTACGTGTCCTGCTACCATTATGTAGACGCCGTTTGTGGCCACATTAAGCTTGACCTGTCTTAATTCTCGTGAAGGAGGAGCTTGCAGACTTCCACGGGGTGCGAGGAGAGTGTCTACTCAAGTACCAGCTGAGGCCGAAGTTAGAGTGGCAGAGGTGAGGACCGACGTGGGGTTTGGGGGCGTCAGGCTGGTGTTTGAACTTGGTCATCACATTATTATGGTTTCTATAGGGCCGTCAGACTATGTGGCTGGTACCGTACATTCGCTCCAGTGTTCTTAAGGAGCACTAAAGGCTATAAAGAGGCCGCGTTGCAGAGACGTTTGTGTTTATACGACTATTGTTACCGGATGTTTTGTGTTGCAGGGATGCTGTTACTGATAACAATAGTGCAGAGTTTGTGAAAGAAGCCATTGAACTCCCCGGCTTTGAAGATGCATTGAAGGAGTGTAAGGAGATCCTGGAATCCAATCTCGCGCTATCGAAAGGTAATAAAAGGTGAAGTGCGTGCGTTATGCCACAAGAGCGTGACCTTCCCGCTGCCTCGGAGCACTTCTACCGATACTCTGCTTTCTTGGTTTATCTCTGTGTTATAACTCTGGATGTGATGCCAGGTAAGAGGTTTTAACGTATAAGAAACATCTGCTTCCCGGTTGTATGGCTCTAGATACCAAATTGTCCTCGCTTTTGTTGACAGCAGGTGATCCCCAGTACCCAGAGGTTGTGTTCTTGGGGACTGGGTCGGCCGTCCCCATGAAAACCCGTAACGTCAGCTCCACTCTGGTAAACGTCAGGTAAGCCTCCATCGGAGTCACGTTAAAACTGCTGTATAGAAAGAGGTAAAGGTTTTCATTCGCTGACACTTTCATTCCTCAACACTTCCATTTTAACAAACCCGACCAGGAGGCAGCTGTAAGAGACAGCGTGAAGCTGGGGGTCCCGCTGAGCCCCCGATAATCCTCGTGTGAAATGAAAGGCCGCAGAAACCCCACAGATCCACTAACACTCTCTCTTTCACACGCGAGAAATGTTATATTTTCCCCAAATACCTCACTGCCGGTGCCCCCCCCCCGATGTTACTGATTTTGTGTCTGTTTTTTGCTTGTTTCTGTCACGTCTCTTAGTGGTTAGTAAAGTGATCTCGTAGTTACTATAAACCAGCGTTTAATATTCTCTCTCAGTGCCTCTCAGTCTCTGTTGCTGGATTGTGGTGAGGGGACGTTTGGACAGCTTCATCGTCACTACGGGGACATGGTGGACGACGTCCTGTGCCAGATATCAGCCGTGTTCATTTCCCACATACACGCAGATCACCACACGGTAAGGACTGCCAGAGACATTTGAGACAAATGGCTAGAGACATTTGAGACTCGCGCTTACCTTTCTGGAGTCCTGCACCAGTAGTAAAACACGGCAAAGATTCTACGAGATACTATATGTATAAGTTTAATGCGTTTTATTTTAGCAGTCACTTGTTGAGTGAGCCCCGAAAACCTTCTGTTTTCTCTTCTCTTTTTAGGGCCTTTTAAGCGTCCTTCTAGAAAGACAGCGGGCTTGCGTACGTATCCCGGTGAACTGATCGCTTCTAGCTGTCCTCCGCGAGGCTCGGCGTTCTGCTCACGCGCTCCTTTTCTCATTTGTTTCCAGAAATCCAAGGGAAAGGCGTTCACTCCGGTGCTTGTCGTAGGGCCCTCTCTGATAATGACCTGGTTAAACCAATACCACGACCACTGCCAGGCAATCCTCCATCACATCAAGTGAGTTGTTGTCTTCGCACTTTAGTCGTTTTGGGTGGCGGAGAACGTGTGAATAATACGAATGTATTTACCCCGCTGCTCGCAGCTTAATCCCAGCGAAGGATCTAATGGAAGGGTCGGAGGTCCTTCACCCAAAGACAAAGGGTTTTATCGCCTCCCTTTTGGAAACGTATGAGCTGGAAAAGGTGGGTTAATACTCTGTAACCGAGTCTGCCAACACTTCTGCGCGTCTGACCGCAGGATCCGTAACATTGTGGATCTCTCCCTGCCAGTTCCAGACCTGCCTGGTCAGGCATTGCCGGAACGCTTTTGCTTGCGCCATTGTTCATCGGTCTGGCTGGAAGTTGGTCTTCTCCGGAGACACCATGCCCTGCGATGCCTTGGTGCAGATGGGTAAGTAGGGTTCGGATAAGCTGCCTTGTGTAGACGGGTGGAACTGGTAAGACCAATGTGGGGACTCGTCGGAGGAACTGTTCCCAAGATCCGGCCGCTGGCAGGGGGGTTATTTTTTTAAAAACGTTGACCCAATGGCTTTTCGTAAGAGTTCTTTTTCCTCAAAAGGTAAAAACGCATCTTTACTTATCCATGAAGCGACTCTGGAAGATGGACTGGAGGAAGAGGCTGTAGAAAAGACACACAGGTGATAGTTTTTTTTTTAATAGCCATTTAGTGGCTATAAGGCCAGTTGCCCCCCCACCGCTCGCTTTCCGGGCTTTTCTTGCCTCGCCGTTGCTCTCCCCGGTTGCTCCCGCCGGAAATCCCGACTTCAGCAGCAGAGTCGCGGATCGCGAGCCCACGGATACCTCCGTTATCGCCGCTTCTCTCCGTTCTCTTTCCAGCACCACGTCCCAGGCTATTGGCATCGGCGTGAAGATGAACGCGGAGTTCATTATGTTAAACCACTTCAGCCAGCGATACGCCAAACTCCCCTTGTTCAGCGATGATTTCAGCGACAAGGTTGGAATATCGTTCGATCACATGAGGGTGAGTACGATCCGTGGCCGTCGCGCCCCCTCCGAGGGTTTCGTTTGAATCTTTGCTCACTCGGCTTCCTTGCTTTTAAGATCCGATTGAGTGACTGCAGGATAATCCCCAAACTGGTCGACCCTCTGAAGGTTCTGTTTGCCGAGGAACTCGAAGAAATGGAGGAAAGGAGAGAGAAACGTGAGCTTCGGCAGCTGAAGGAGTCTCAACAGCCCGACGATCCGCTGAACGGCTCCGGACCCAAGCGGGACTTGGAAGATCCCGGGCCGGCTGCTGGGGCCAAAAAATTAAAAGCCAACTGAACGCCCGCCGGATACGAAGCCCCTCGGATCCCGGGAGCAAAGAGACGGCTGCTTCCGAGCCGAGGAACAGCGCGTGGAACGTGCAAGAACTTTCCGAAGAACGTGTAAAATATGTATACATTTGAATTGTGCCATTAAAACCCAAAAAAACATTTTCCCTACGGGCCGCGACGTCTGCCTTCTATCATTTACAGTTTATAAATAAATATAGAAAAGTCTTGTAAATGGGAAATTGAAAAAAAGGCAACTATATATATATTTTTTTTTAGCATAAACGATGAAATGGATTTTATTTATGAAATGAGCTTAAAATACTTTTTTTTCCCCCGTTCAATAAATAAATGTTATTGTTGCCAATGATATATGTAGTGTGTGTCGTGCGATTTTCATGGGGGGGTTACATTTCACGCACCGACGGCCCCCCCGGCTCGTGGGGTGGCTTTATTTCCACCTATTCGGGTTTTACAGCCGCGTGTATCAGAATTCCAAATGCCAGCGTCTTGTATGCGTGATGTGGCGGGAACCGCCCCCTCCAGACAGCGCTGATAAGCTTGTTTGCTCTCTTCTGCCCTGGTAGTAAAATCACAGCGGCGGAGGCAGCACACGTGTGTTATAACGCTGCACACGCAATCCGTGTCATCCAATGTTTACACTAAACAATAAAGATAAGATTGTCGCCAAACGCGGGGGAGATCGTAGCAACCCCCGGCGCCCGCGAGGAAGAGACGCGGAGAGTTATTTTTATTCACTGACGTTACAGAGGACAGAGTATTGCTGTGTGTGTGTGTGTGTGTGTGTGTGTGTGTGTGTGTGTGTGTTGACGGAAGGTACCTGCACACCGTGTGTTATAATGTTTGTAGACCCGCATGCACCGCTAAGTCCTCCCCGGAGTGGATATTGCTTAATCCAAGGTCCAGCAGGTAAATCAGTGACACGTTAAAGGAATTCATGAGGGCAGATTAGAGGGGGCAATTCTTTATTTTCTGCCGTCTATGGATCAGAATTCTCCTGGCTTTCCCAGCTACCCCTGTTGGATTATGTTACCCGTACCGACCAACATCAAAAATGGTCAGAGAGGCATATTAGGGGGTGTGGTTAGAGGTGTTATTGGGCGGGGCTTTATCAGGACTTTTTATGTGGCTTAAAAAGGAAGGCATTCATTTTATTCACACAGTTTGGAGGTTTTTTACCTGTAAGGGGGGTAATTGGACGACTTCCTGCCACGCCGGCCTCCTCCCATAATGCTTCCCCCCTGAATGAACCTACAGTGCCCCATTGGGGTATAATATCAGTCACTTAATACACCTAACCCCATTGGGGTATAATATCAGTTACCCAATACATCTACCCCCATTGGGGTATAATACCAGTCATCTAATACACCTACCCCCATTGGGGTATAATATCAGTCACTTCATACACCTACCCCCATTGGGGTATAATATCAGTCACTTAATACACCTACCCCCATTGGGGTATAATATCAGTTACCCAATACATCTACCCCCATTGGGGTATAATATCAGTTACCCAATACATCTACCCCCATTGGGGTATAATACCAGTCACCTAATACACCTACCCCCATTGGGGTATAATATCAGTCACTTCAAACACCTACCCCCATTGGGGTATAATATCAGTTACCCAATACATCTACCCCCATTGGGGTATGAAATCAGTCACCCAGTACACCTACCCCCATTGGGGTATAATATACACTTAATACACATTTACCCTAACTCAGGGGTAGGCAATCTTCGGCTCTCCTGATGTTGTGGACTACATCTCCCATAATGCTCTTACAGTCATAATGTTGGCAAAGCATCAAGGGAAATGTAGTTCACAAAATCTGGAAGATTGCCTATCCCTGCACTAACTGTAGTTTTAATCCGAATTACCTACAGGGACAGTCTAGAATGTTCTTATAATAAAAGCCCTAATAATACATATTACCTGAACTGCCATAATCATAACCAGCAGCCCAGTGCAACAGGAAGTGGGGAGCCCCGCCCCCGCGGGTGACGCCACACGACCGCGCCGTTCACTTCCCTCACGGGAAGCGGCAGCGGCAGGGAGGTGAGGTGGAGAGGTACATTTGGGGGTATCCTCTCACCTGTCCCCCAATATCCTCGTCCAGGTCAGTAAAGGTCACTTCATTAACCCTTTCAGACGCTTCCTCTTAAACCAAAGCCCTCCCTGTATTGTTGTTCAGAGCCTGAAATATCAAAGTTTTCATTTCATCCAACAATAAAGGGTAAAAAGTAATGCATTTCAGGTAAATTAACCTCAAATATCGCTGCACATTTTTTACCTCAGTCTCACATGCCAACAATGAAGTGAAAAGACATCATTTCCTGCAACAAACAAACGCTTACAATGTGATATTTCATACCAAATAAACTATTATTATTTGTGTCATAAACAAAAACATTGCCTTTTGTGCACAAATCAAATTGTTTTAACCCTTTAAATGCCCTGTCTCAGCACACAATGTGTTAAAGAGAAACCCTTCCCCTCCCCCCAGCCATATTTATTATTATTATTATTATTATTTATTATTATTATTATTATTAACTTTGTAACAAGAATTAAGGTTTATTTAGAAATAACTCTTATAAAGCTCATTTTTGGGGGCATTATACGGAACACCGATGGAAAAGGCTCAGCGATTGTTTATTTTTAGTAAATTGTTTGAATGCAGACGTTTCATTTGTAACCTTTTTCTTTCAGAGATCAGTAAATATTATTCCTCCCCGGCGTTTCTCGATCGGGTCGCAGGTGGTGGTTAATCAGAGCCGGTGCAGTTCCGTCCCGTTGCACCTGCTAGGGGGGGGCAGTGAGGCAGCTTTCTCCCTGGAGCTGCAACAGATCGATGCAACTTGTTGAAAGTAAACAGAGTTTCCATGACAGCCGCGACTCAAAAGCCCAAAGCCGTGACCGAAAAGCGCTCAGTCCCCGGCAGCCGAGCACCCGTGCACTAGAAATCTCTGCACCCCTGGCACCAAATCTCGCCTTCTTACCCCCTCCGAAAGAAAGATGGGCGACCCTGCCCCTGCGGACAAGAGGCTGCAATTCCTGGAGGACTACGTGCTGAAAACACTCAAGCTAAAACCCGATCGCTGGCAGAAATGCGTCTCCGCGGAGGAGCACAGGCAGATCCTGCAGGAGTTCCTGGACAAGGCTGAGCACCCGGTGCTGGTGGTAGCTTTGAACCCCGCGGGGCAGCTGGTGCCCGCGTTAGAATTCCCCAACACCGGCAAAAGCAAAGCCGTCTTCTTTCTGAAACGGAGCGCTTCCTCTCTGAGCGCGGACTCCATGAAGAGCAGCTTGATCTACGGGGATCTGTCCTACGCTCCGCTGGATCACTTCTCTGCCCTGGTGGAGGAGGTAAGACCCCCAATCAATGTGTAATTACGAGACCCCCCGGTACTATTCTATGGGAACTCTCTGCCCCCCCCCGCGCTTGTCTTTCTGTATGGATATTTCTATGAGTGAAAATGTTATTTGGTATATGAAATATGCCCCCCCCCAGGGGTTAAATGTGACACATAAGATGACATCACCGGGGCAAGCGTGCCAGGCTGAGAAAAGCTTTTCTGGGGCTGAAGAGTTGAAACTGATTGTCTGCAGTGAAAGTTTGTATCAGTGCATTCTGTTGTCATGGTGACGAGGATGCCACGTTCCTTTACACCCCACGCGGAGACCGGCCCGCCTGCTTTTCAGCACAATGGCGAACAATAGGCTGAGTTTAGTGAATAGCTGGGGCCGTCTAATTAACCCTGTAGGGCACTTTGGCCAGTAAGACACGTTGACACCGGCCGTGAGGGGGTTAAAACTTGATAAACTTGCACTTTTTCTTTTTTTTGCCCGCATTAAACCCAGTGATGTGACGTCTTGGTAACGTAAATGCCGGTATTTAGTCATTTTAACCTCTTCAGTGGTCCATTCTTCTGTTTGACAGACGTCGAGCTAGAAATTAGGGCAAGATTTACTAAGACGTGAGAACCCGTGCCGATAGCTGCCAAATGGAGCCGCCTGTCAGCTGCCTTTATAAAATAACACAGAGGTTTATACCGCAAGTTATTTAGTAAATCTCTCCGTGAGGCGTTACAAACCCTCCCTGTTATTTTCAGAGTCCTACCCTGTCCAGAAACAACGAGGGCAATGGCTTCGATGTAATGTAAGGAAGTTTCACTTTGCTGAGAGGGTAGTAGATAAGTGGAACTGCCTCCCAGCAGATGTGAGATAACTTTAAAATGCATGGGATAGGCATAAGTCTCGTGAATCTAAGATGAGACTAACGATTAAGGTTTCAGTCTTTCCAGCAGAAGAAACGGGGGGCCAACGTGGGCCGATATGCTGGTGGGTTCTGTTTTTGTTTTTAATACATTAATGCTTTTTTTTTTCTTTCACGGAGAGAGACTCTGATAGGTTGAAAAGCTTTGTTTTCATAGCAGCAGAGAATAAACATGTTTTTTGTGTGGATTGGATGTGTTTGGAAACTTCTTCGAGGAATGATTGAAATCACTTCTTTGCTTAACACGAAGTTAAATGTTTTGTGGAAAGTCGTTGTTACTGTGCGTGGCCACCGGGTGGCAACCTTGCTCTTTATATAGAATTTTAATAAAATTTTAGCGGACGCGGCGTTTAGTTGGAATTTCCCGAAAATGAACGATTGGGCCTTAAACGAGAATCTCTTACGGTATTTCAGCCCCCGCTTCTTCATTTTGTGATAGAAATTTTGGCAAAGAAAGCCTCGGCCTTTACTGAAGCGCCGGCTCGCGGGGTAATTACGCTACGGCGACCGACGGACATTAAAGCACCTTCGATAAATGGCGCCTAATGACCGTTTACTGCTGTGGTTCCAAAAAACGAATTTCTATATAATATATGTCTGCATCTCTATAAAATACATCAGATATGTCTAGATGGTAAGCTCTGTGGGTCAGTATAAGCCTATACGAATGATCTCACTGTTTGATTGTTCCTCCCCGTGGTGGCCGTGTCTCCCGTTCGCTAATAACCGATAAACTTCTTAGAGATCTCATATTCGGGCGTTTAGTATCCCCCCCCCCGTCACGGGTGATCACCCTCAGCCTGGCCCCCCTCGGCTCTCATCCACCAGACTTTTTTTGTCTTTTTTGGTTTGTAGGTAGTGTTGCCGATTTTGTCCAACCAGAGGAACCATCAGAACTGGCCTCATGTAGTTTCCCAGGACGTCATGCGTCACGTCGGCAATTTAAAAAGTAACGTCTTCGTCACGGTGGGTCAAGTTCGAGGGAAGACGCTACTCCCGCTCCCAGCCGGCTCGGAGAAAGTGGAGTACGTGGATTACGAAAGCGAGAAGAAGTAAGTGGAGGGGGGGATGGGGCGGACCTTCCAAACGTTTATGGCGAAATCTTACATTTGTTACCTTAATCAACACGCGGGCTCAGAAGATACGTCCGTTGTGGTCGGAAGCCAATGGCTAAAACCAGGTTTCTTTCTGGTGCTTTTATCATTGGCCTCTACTATAGCCCTGCAACATGGTTAGATCAGCCACAAGTCGTGTCGGCTGAAGCTGTGAGATCTCTGAAGCGGTCGCCGCCTGATTTTCTGTCGTACGGCTCAATATCCCATTTCAAATGATCGATTTATACTCTGTGTTGATTTCGCTGGATATTAAAGGATTATTAACATCCAGTGGAACCCCGCTGTACCGATCCAAAACTAATCCAATAACCAAAGAAACATTAAGTGGGGGGCAGTAGGCCTGGCTGGGTTTCAGCCTGTAGAGACCCTCTTTTGGGGTAGGAACAGAATAATTTCACATTCTCATTCATTAAGTGATATCCAGGGATGTGAACTCGCTTAACGCCCCTCTTTTTCTGTCCGCTGTCTGATAGCAACGACCATCTGGATAAGACGATCGTACACGCCATCGAGTCTGCCATCATACAATGGAGCCATCAGGTACGGGGGGTGCTGAAGAAAGAATCGTCGGAGCCGCTTCTCCAGGGAAAGAACCCGATTCCCCACACGGAGCTGGAATTCTGGAAGAACAGGTATGGGGGGGGTTTGTCTTCTCGTGAGATTATGATCCTCCATGAACCCGTTAAGCCGACCCGGGGTCCGTGCGGACCGTCTCATGGAATGCTTTATTCTTCCAGATACGCCGACCTGGAATGCATTTACAACCAGCTGAGAACCAAGAAAGTCCGGAAGATGGCCGAGCTCCTCGAGAGGGTCCAAAGCAGTTATTTCCCTGCCTTTAAAGCCTTATTCCGCGACGTGGTGGCAGGTAGGGGTTTAGCTGGTGGAGCGCTCGGTGCAGATCTCAGGTCAGGGGGAGGAAGGAAATCTCTAGAAAGTAGCAGCGACCTTGTGATCCCCCGACTTCTCGCATTTCTGGGAGCTGAAAGACTTCTTTTTATAAATAGCGCATGTTCCAGGGCATTGCAACCGGGAAAGAGATATTGGACCCCATTAATGAACTGATGGAGAGTGACCTTAAATCACCGGCGCTGCAGGCATTCCGTTTCCTTTTCCCAAAATAGCAATGTTTCTCCCCAGCTGATGAGTTTGGTTGTTAACCGTCTGTGTCCTGCGTCTAGTACCGTTTGGGGCCTTAAATCCATGTCCTTCCTCTTCTCCTTCCTCTTCTCCTTCCTCCAGCTTTGTCGGAAGCTCAAGACATTAACTTACACCTGAAACCCCTTCAGCGGCATTTAGAAGAAATAGAAAGCGTGGAATTTAACGAGGCGAAGCCTCTGGTGGCTCCTCTGCTTCACGTGTTGTGCTTATTGTGGGCGCGTTCCAAATATTACAACACCCCGGCGCGGGTCATCGTGCTGACGCAGGAGATCTGTAACCTGTTCATCCAGCAGGTGAGTGATCGCTGTACTAAACGGCGCAGGTTAATGACCCGGCACGCGAGTCCTCGCTAACGAGGCTCATCTAGCATTTCCGTGGAATTCATCGCCTTCCAGCTCCGTGCTGATTGGGGTAAACGCAAAAACTTTACCCCGAAATGTTTCAATGGATCCGTTTCATGGAGCGGAAATATCGTGCCTCCTGTATGAGGTTCTTTTACACGGCTTAAGGTTTGTAAGAGGTCGCAGGAGCGCCTAATTACATTTCCCTGAACTTTTTCTGTTTCTCGGTAATTAAAATTTAAAAGTTGGACATAAATTGGAGGAAAGAGGCGATTAGAGAAGAAAATTTGTCTCCATAGAGTGACTTCCGTCTAAAGCACGATTACGTTAGCGGTAATGGACACTCTGTCTTCCCGTGTTCTGCTTTTAACTTATTTTAATGGAAATCGCCTTTTGCTTGTTTAGCGCGCGCCACGGGGTGCAGAGAGCCCGGGTATTATCTCCAACGAGAGCTAATCACTGGTGGCATTAAAACGAGAGAGGACTCGTGGTGGCTGCCAACCCTCTTTTTCATCCCTGTGGCCTTAATCCCTTCCGCTCCCGTCCATTTGGTCTGTAATGGACGTGAGACAGAATGTTCTGTGTCTTTCCGCAGGCTCGGAGCTACCTGAACCCTGAGGACCTCCTCAAAGGAGAGACTGAAGAAAGCCTTGGAAAAGTCCAGGAGGTCCTCGGCGTCCTGCGTTTCCTCGTGCAGACGTTTGAGGAGAAGCGGGAGAAGCTCCAGAGCTACTCTAAGGATGGGCAGGAGGTGAAGCCCTGGGACTTCCCGTCCATCATGGTGTTCGCCCGGCTGGACTGCTTTACCAAGCGGCTCGAAGCCATAGAGGTGAGAATTAGGAGGAGAACGTGGACGCCTTTTACCGGCCGGATCTAAAGCCCTGGTCCGTGTGTTGGGACAGAAGTTGGTGATTCTTTCTCAAAAGAGAACATTGTTTTTTTTTACAATAAAATGCAAGTTTAGCTGAAAATGCGAATACCGTTTTCTCGCTCTTAAAGATTACGTAAAAGGCGTAAATCCAGTTTGCTCCAGCGAGGTAATTATATCCCGGGTTAGGATTTTCTCGTAGCGGGGATTACGAAAGATCCCGCGGCATCCGGTTTTTAATCCGCCGTTTGGCCGCCGCGTGGGATGATTCCGTTAACCCCGTCGGCGGTCCGCGTCCCGGCATTAGAATAACGCAGCGACGCCGATTGCCCGACGAGTCCCACCCTCCCTGTGTTTTGTGCGAACTGCAGAAACCTTAAGAAGCCTTTTGTGTTCCAGAGCAACAAAGGATATCGGTGCCCCCTTTTTGCGTCACGTGACAACAGGCTAGAATTAAGCATTCCCTTAAAAAATACTTTAATGAACCGTCTGCCATGTCTGCTGCATGTCGGCAGAATACGAAGCACGGTCACCCCCTGTAACCCTGAGTGCCTGCCGTGATTGTGTTACACCGGTACCAGACCCCATATGGCTTGGCTCCATCTATAACCCTGTTTATTTTTTTTTACTTCTCAGGACCTGTTGCTTACGGCTGTAGACATGATGAAGCTCGAGAAGATCGAGTTCGGTGGGATTAAGGGAAAGGCTTTGAGCCAGACGGTGTCCGGCATGTACCAGGAATTCCAGGACGTCTACAAAGTGTTCTCGGAGAGGACGTACGACTGCCTGGACACGAGCAACGCGGTTTGTGGCGTAAAATATACTTTTCTGCCGTCTCTCTCTCATTTTCATTTTCATCTGCTGGTTGCGTTAATAATGTAACTTTCTGTTGGGTTTTCCCAAAAATTGAAGAAATGAAGTGATTTATTTTACTGTGGGGAGTGTTTTATCATAATGACTCAAGATGACCCGTTTGGCTTGTAATGGATTCATTTTTTGGTGGTTGGTTTCGTTAAATGGCGGCCGGTCCGATGGGACGGGCTGGTTGAACATCCGCGTCGCTGCCTCCCGCTGACTCCGTTCCATACGTTCCTTGCTAGGAGTTCGAGCAGGACGTGTCTGAGTTCAAACTGACCGTGCGGGACATGGACCGGAGGCTGGGGACGGTCTTCTGCCTCGGATTTGATGACGCCTCTGGCCTAGAACATGCCTTCAGGGTTAGTATGTCTGCGTGGCGAGTAGCGAGGGAACGGGCGATACTCCTCTATGTATTAATATCCTTGTGACCGCGGTGTGTCTGCTTTGCCCACAGTTGGTGGATATGTTTGGGAGCCTCCTGGACAGACCCATCATCGCTGAAGACGTCTATGATAAATATCCGCGCCTGATAACCATGTTTGATCAGGAACTGGATGCTGCGAAGATCATCTTTGATAGACACGTTCAGAACGATGCGGAACACGGTCCGTGATACTTTGTAACCATCCTGTGCTGTCATTTAGCCGTAAATTCAATACAATAAATGTAATAACGCTTATTCTTACACCGAGCATGGGCTGATCACCCGTTTATGGGGCTTCTGATAATATAATGTTTACAGTCCTTTAAATGCCGGATTAGATTGTCCCGTCTGACATTTTGGGCTGTCTGACACCTTTTTGTTTGTTTTTTGCAGCGTATCCGCAAATTAACAAGAACATGCCGCTTGTGGCGGGCAACCTCAACTGGGCTCAGGAGCTTCGCGAGAGACTCCAGACACCTTTCAGTAACTTCCGGCATGTGACGCACCCGTAAGTAGACGTCAGGGCTTCATCTTATCGGAGGCTTTTTTTGCGGGGTCTTTGGCGGGCTTGAGGTTTTCTCTCGATATTTTAGAAGTGCGAGAAACCACTGATCTCACTCCTTTTCACTTCAAGAGACCTTTTTAGATCTCTTTAGATCTCCCAGACATAATGAGGATCTCGTGACACCCTGCCAATGTTGGAGGGGATCCTGGAGATGGGGTTCTTGATTAGGTTCATGCAGCCGCTGACTTTATATTTGGGTTTTCTTTTTCGTAGCTGCATGGACTCCGCCGAGGGCAGACGCATGAAGCAGAAATATGAGGAGATGATGGATCTGTTGGACAAGTAAGTCTAGTATTTAAATACAAGTCAAAAGCCATGTGTCAGAGCGATGGGGTAGATTAATTGCCACGTTTGGGTAGTTGTATCTCAAGCGGGTTGAGGCACCTCGTTGGAGGACCTGGTGTGCTTCCGGCTTTCCGTCCTTCTTCTTCTTCAGCTTCTGCCGTCGTTTCTTAACCTTTTAACAGCACGAGCTTCAAGTCCTAAATCGGTCTCCAACAACTTCTCTGGTGTCCTCGTTTACGCCGTGTTAAATTTACTGTCGCTGACATTATTGGCCTATATTGGGCTCTCTATTGGCTTACACCAGGGTTAACCTTGATTGACCGGATGCCTCTGTCTTTTAGATACACCGAGAGGATGTATCAGGAATGGTGCCAGACGGTGTCGGAAAAGTCACAGTATAACCTCATGCGGCCGCTTATTGTGCGCGATGAGAGCTCCAGACTGATCTCTGTCAACTTTGAGCCACAGGTATCTATATCAGTCACGGGTTTGCTCTTTGCTCGGATACGATGGCGCCCTGAGAAGAACAGTATAAATGTAACAATATAAGGTGGGAATGGATGCGCCTTTATGGTCTTTCTCTGCAATGTTCTATGTTGTTCTCCCAGTCCGACAGATCCTCCATGAGCACAGGTAGATCTGGAAGACGTGCTTTGATTGACCAGCCCATGCCAGGAGACCCCTTGACCCATAATAATGACTATCACGTCTCTGTAGGACTCGCTGGCTGTATGGGTTCTTAAGTCTTTGAAGGAGAGGAGCCCATTGATTATTGTAGAGTTCTGGATGTTCCGAGAATCGTAACTGACAGACCTGTGGACCTTTTTTTACCCACAGCTCGTCTCCGTCCTCCGCGAGGTGAAGTATCTTCAGAATCTCCGCATGGAGACCATCCCCAAAGAAGCAGAAGATATATTCACCGCGAAGGAATCTTACCGGAAATTCACTGCCAACCTCGAACTGATGGCGAACTGGTACAACAAGATCTTAAAAACCATACTGGAGGTGGAGTATCCCTTGGTGGAAGAGCAGCTCAAAGACATCGACATCCACTTAAAAAACGCAGAAGAGACCTTGAACTGGAAGGCACTTGGTATGGAAAACCTTTCACCTTTTCGCATTCCTGTTCCGTTACAATGTGTCTGGTATCCGGGGCGGAATAATTAAATTGGTCTTTTGCGAGCTGAAGTCCCCCCAGTCCTGGGAATAACCCGCTTCACTACCGCTGCTTTCCGTAGGGGTTTGGGAATACATCCAGGAGGTCAGAGACAGCGTCCACGATCTGGAACGGAGGGTCCAGAAAGCTCGAGACAACGTGGATGAAATCCAGGCCATAACCAAGGCGTGGGTGTCTCCTATCTTCGAGCGGAAAGATGGTAAAAGAGACGCTCTCCTTAATCTCGATGACCGGAGCGAACGGCTGGAGAAGCGATACAACGTAATCAGAGAGTCGGGAACCAAAATTCACACCCTGCTGAAGGTACGGGGAGATGCGCGTCGCTTTGTGATTTGCTTTGAGTTAGTTTTATCTCTTTTCCGTGTTTAGACCACAACATACGTAACATACGTGTATCCACGCCTTGCATTTAATAATATTTTACGCTTTATGAATGGCTATAATGGTTAATAATGAAATAAAATCAAATCGTTTTTGAGGCAGGAATTTTTGTTTTGCAGGAGAACTTGGCGCTCTTTTCTGCGGATCCCGCGTCTGATATCTGGAAGGCGTACGTGGATTATGTTGATGAAATGGTTCTGGATGGCTTCTTTAATGCCATTGAATGTTCCTTGAAGTACCTGCTTGATAACACAGGTATGAACGTTCTCACCTGAAGATCCGTAAGAATACAAACGGCCCTCGCTGTAGATGTGAAAGGACCGAGATTCGTATAATTAAATATTCTTCTTGCAGACTCCAAGGCTGGCCTTTCTCCGCTGTTTGAAGTTGCTCTGGATCTTGTAGTACCAGACATGCTGTTCCGACCCTCTCTAGACCCAGGGGCAAGCGACGGTTTATATGACATCATTGAGGGGATCATCAATGACATCTACAGGATATCATCCTTGGTGCCAAGACTCGCTGAGCACGGCACCTTCCCTCATTATCAGGTGGATTCCTTTTTAATGAGTGCACACTCCTTGCTTATTGAGTTGTAATATGACAGCTGGTAACCCATAAGCAAGGCTGGATTGATAAGTGGGCAAAGTGGGCACATGCTTAGGGTCTACCAGAGCCAGCCCTTACATGGGCATTTTGAAGCCCCAAGGCACACAGGGACGGTCTGTATTTACGAACAGTCAGTCTGTTTGTGGCACAGAGAAGACCCTCAAGTGTAGCCGGGTCCCATAACACAAAGCTACGTGACCCTGCGATTAAACGCAAGGCTGCTCAGTGTGTGAGCAGGGATGGATGTGTGTATGGGTGCGTGTATGGTTATGTGTATGGTTGGGTGTGTGAGCATGGATGCGTATGGGTGTGTGTATGGTTGTGTGTGTGAGCATGGGTGTGTATGGGTAAATGTGTCAGTATGGGTGTGTTGGAAATTAGTGGGAGGGAGGCCCACTATTATATTTTTTGCACAGGGTCCACCAGAGCCTTGAATCGGCCTTACCCATTAATTCACGCTCCTTGCAGCTTTAGAAAACAAACTCTCTTATGGCGTCTTCAGCTCCAAATAATTGCTTGTTATGCATGTCCCCTCAGGCTGATATGGAAGATATGGCAGACCTGGCCGACATGAGGAACTTCCTCATGGAATCCGTTCAGAACATGATGACCACGTGTTCAGAATACCGTAACTCGTTTGATCACTACTCATACTTGTACGTGGATGACAGAAAAGAGTTCATGCGCCAGTTTCTGCTGTACGGCCACGTGCTGACCGCCGAGGAGATAGAGGCTCACGCTGAGGACGGCGTCCCGGAGACCCCACCGACTCTGCAGCAATTCAAGGAACAGATCGACTCGTATGAGAAGATCTACGACGAGGTGAATCGGATGGAGCCAATCAATGTTTTTGACAGTTGGATGAAGGTGGATGCCCAGCCGTTCAAATCTGCTCTGCTCAATGTGATTAAGAGATGGAGTCTGATGTTCAAGCAGCATCTTATCGATCACGTCACAAACAGGTGAAGAATGATTTCATGTAAACGATCTTAGCAGACATTTTGTTTAATCACTAATCCTTGATAGGACCCAATGCTGGCCTCTTCATCCATAGGTGGGGTGGGGGAAGGGTGTCCATGAAGGGCCCAGTGTCAAAAGGTTTGGAAAGATGACTGTAGGGTAATGGGACCGCGTATCTCCAAGGGTACCCACCAAGTTTTTTTTACATGCTCCAAGCCACGTTTCTTCATAGCCTTGTCTGAAAAAGAACGTTCTAGAATTATCTTCGTATCTTCTTTGCTAGCGACACAGAGCTTTCTTGTTATAAAGAAATCCTTCTCTTTCTTCCCCCAGTTTGGCTGATCTCGAAGAGTTTATCAAGGTGGCTGAGCGAGGGTTGAGCATGCAGCTGAAAGAAGGAGATTATAACGGTTTGGTGGAGATAATGGGCCACTTAATGGCCGTCAAGGAGAGGCAGGCCAGCACGGACGAGTTGTTTGAACCCTTGAAGCAAACCATCGAGCTGCTGAAGGTTTATGAGCAGGAACTGCCCGACGAAGTCTACAAGCAGCTGGAGGTCAGCCCTAAACTCTGCTTCTTAGGCCCTAATCATCCAGCAGGCAGCAGAATATCGCCGGCACTCGTAAAACGCGGGGGATAATTGTGGATAATAGCGCTTGTCTGATTTCTTCTAATCTCTCTTCTGTGGCTTTAAAACATCTGTATCTTTTTGGATCACTTCCATGATCTTATACAATGCCCGTTAACGAAATCACGCTGAGTCTGCATGCTTGCCGAGAATGTTCTCTTCCTTGGAATGAGTGTTTAAATCTCTCGCTGGAGTTGTGAGTGTTCTGCGATAAGGTTAGACTGAGTTAAGACCCTTATACGATGGTCCCATGTCCAGGTCGTGTTCCGTGCTGCGTTTCACACAGCTCCACATGCGCAACCCTTACGGTGTGGAAACTGTTTCTTTGGTTATAGGAGCTGCCGGAGAAGTGGAATAATATTAAGAAGATGGCCATTACAGTGAAGCAGCAGGTGGCCCCTCTGCAAGCCAACGAAGTCACGCTCCTGCGCAAGAACTGTGCTTCGTTCGACGTCGAGCAGCACAATTTCCGAGAGAAGTTCCGCAAGGAAGCGCCTTTCAGGTAAAGGGCCGTGTAGTGCGAGTCCTGTCAGAAGGCAGCTTTTAGGATATTTTTGTAATAAGTGTCCATCTTTGAAGACAACGTGTAAAAAAAAAAAAAAAAAAAATGTATCATGTGATCTTTCTCAGGTTTGACAGCAGATTCCCCTATCAGATGCTGGACGTCAAACACAACGAGATCAAGCAAATGGAAGCCATGATGGCCACGATTTATGAATCTGCCGCGTTATTTGAAGTCAACGTTCCCGATTACAAACAGCTGAAACAATGCAGAAAAGAGGTCTGTCTCCTTAAGGAGCTCTGGGACATGATTTCCCTCGTGACGTCGAGCATGGACGACTGGCAGACCACGAAATGGAGAGAGATCAATGTGGAAAACATGGATCTCGAGTGTAAGAGGTTCGCGAAGGATATCCGGAATTTGGACAAAGAAATGAGGGCTTGGGATGCCTTCACTGGACTTGATAACCAAGTGAAAAACATCCTGACTTCTTTAAGAGCTGTGGCCGAGCTTCAAAACCCTGCCATCCGAGAAAGGCATTGGAGTCAGCTGATGCAAGCGACCGGCGTCAGGTTCACAATGGATGAAGAGACCACCCTCGCAGATCTTCTCAAACTCAGTCTCCATAATTTTGAAGATGAGGTTCGTGGGATTGTGGACAAAGCAGTAAAGGAAATGGGCATGGAAAAAGTGTTGAAAGAACTCAATGCCACCTGGAGTGGTATGAATTTCCAATACGAGGGCCACCCTCGTACCAAGGTGCCGCTGATAAAATCCGACGAAGAACTCATTGAGACTCTGGAAGACAATCAAGTCCAACTTCAGAACCTGATGACCTCAAAGTACATAGCCTTCTTCTTGGAAGAAGTGTCAGGATGGCAAAAGAAACTGTCCACAGCCGACTCTGTCATTTCCATCTGGTTTGAAGTTCAGCGCACGTGGTCTCACCTGGAAAGCATTTTCATTGGTTCTGATGATATTCGATCCCAGCTTCCTGAGGTATGGACCACGAGCTCTAAATCTTTCCTAGTATCCTCAGGCTTCATCGGGGCCAAACTCATCAACCTCTCGCCTGATAACCTCCAAAAGCCCTACTGTATTTGGGTTTTTTGCCCCTTCCTGCTGTAGTACCCCTTCCCTCCATAACCTTCCCATTGGAAGGTACCCACCTTTCGAGACACCTGTTGTTTCGGAGACTTTTCGGGTGCCGTTTGATTTTGTTTGCTGTTGAGCCGCCGCCTTGGGGCTGTTCTCGCTGCAGCCGAGGTTCTCGGTTCCATAATTTTCTCTTATATTAAGTAAACGCCTGAAGCTTTCAGCCGCTGTACCTGCGCGCTGTAATCTGACAGTAATAAAAGCAAAGGAAATTGAAAATATGTTTGGTTTTACCAGCAAATACACATCTTGTAAGTAAATGCCTGCGAATGCAGACTCCACAAAAAAGCAGATGCTGTGAGAGGGGGGAAGAAGTACATTCTAGAATTCCTACAGATATTTCATGGTTTACAGCAACGTGCTTGGTGAAGCATTGGGGCATTTTAAGCTTCCGCTAACGGAAAGCTCTCCAGGCCGGGCAAATAGTAGCAGTAATTCCTGTCATCCCACCCCCATCGTTCTTTTGTGCTGGGTTCTTGCAGTTTAAAGACCTAAAGAACCCAATGAGAGACACGTAAAAGCTTATTGTTTTGGTTCTATTATCTTCCAGGACTCAAAACGCTTTGAAGGCATCGACGGCGATTTCAAAGAGCTGGCCAACGATGCCAATGGGACGCCCAATGTGGTGGAAGCCACCAATAAACCAGGACTGTACGAGAAGCTGGAAGATATCCAGGAACGGTGAGGTCCTTTCGGTGGAGGTCACCCCGGCTGCAAGCTACGCTGGCTTTCTCAACCTTTTCAGTTCACATTTATTCATTTTCTCCTTTCCAATCCGATCTTACGCCAGTAGTTACCCCAAACGCTTCCATCCCCCCCACTGCCTGTTTGGGTAACTAAACTTCTTTCCCTGCAGGTTATCATTGTGTGAAAAAGCTCTAGCAGAATACCTGGACACTAAAAGACTCGCGTTCCCCCGATTTTACTTCATATCTGCTGCTGACCTGCTGGATATTCTTTCCAATGGGACAAACCCCCAGCTTGTAAGAGTCTTCTAATACTTGGCCGTTACCCCAGCTCTGGCCATGAAATAAATGTGCTGCGTTTTCTGATGGTCTGCTCCTATTCTTCATTTAACAGGTCATGCGTCATCTCTCCAAATTATTCGACAACATGGCAAAGATGAAGTTTGAAGGAGATTCGAGTGAAGGCCAGTCCAAAATGGGTCTTGGGATGTACAGCAAGGAAGATGAGTACGTCTCGTTCAACGAACCTTGTGACTGCAGCGGACAGGTGAGATTGAGCTGGAGAACACTGATTTTTCCAACATGACTTCTGGGGTCTTCTGAATTCTCAGCCAATCGCCATGTTTATGATCTCCAGAGTGGTTCTAGTACACGGCCCCCGACCGCGGACTGCTGTGATACATTTGGTGTTGATTGTTTTTCAGGTGGAGACTTGGCTGAACCGCGTTCTGGACTCCATGAGAGCCACGGTCAGACACGAAATGACAGAAGCCGTCACAGCTTATGAAGAGAAGCCCAGGGAGCAGTGGCTCTTTGACTATCCTGCGCAGGTACCTCAACCACCTAGATGCTTATTTTATGTGGATATCAGCACCTTTTCGGTATCAGAGCATCGGTGTCCCCTTTATTTTTTCCTTCCCTTAATCGTTGATTTTCCTTGCTCCAGGTGGCTCTCACATGCACGCAGATCTGGTGGACCACAGAAGTTGGCATCTCCTTTGCCCGGTTGGAGGAAGGCTACGAGAATGCCATGAAGGAGTATTACAAGAAGCAGGTCAGCCAGCTGAACACGCTCATCACCATGCTGATTGGCCAACTGTCCAAGGGCGACCGACAGAAAATCATGACCATCTGCACCATTGATGTACACGCGCGAGATGTGGTGTCCAAAATGATCACACAGAAGGTCAGTAATGTCAGACGTCACGTGTCCTCCACGTGTTTCTGCCAAATTGTCCCGGGCCTCATTCTGTAGTTTGAAGACGAGATATTTCTCCTCCGTGTAAATCCATTTTGATGGTGCGATGATAAATCAAGAATTGAAGCCTTTCTATTAAAAACTGGGTTTAATATCCATTAACTCTTTATGGTTTTGTGGGGGTTATAAACGCAGAGGGTGGCCGGGTTTGGCAGACTCCTCCGTTTGTCTCGGGTTGAACCGGTGCTCGCGTACGGAAAGTCTCCCGTTACTGATCGCTCCTCACCTACCCGTACGTCTCTCTCCTTCGCAGGTTGATAACGCGCAGGCCTTTGTGTGGCTGTCACAGCTCAGGCACCGCTGGGACGATGACAAGAAGCACTGCTTTGCCAACATATGCGATGCTCAGTTCCTCTATTCTTATGAATATCTTGGCAACACGCCCCGGCTGGTTATCACGCCTCTGACAGACAGGTAGTTGACGGGACCGGCCGCGTGGTCGGGGGAGACTGTCTGTCACTGTGACTACGCTCCCAGAAGTGACGAGTATATCAACATCTTCCTTTTCTGCCCATTCCTGGTAGGTGCTACATCACCCTGACCCAGTCCCTGCACCTCACGATGAGCGGCGCTCCTGCTGGGCCGGCTGGAACGGGAAAGACTGAAACCACCAAGGACTTGGGAAGAGCCCTCGGCATCATGGTCTACGTGTTCAACTGCTCGGAGCAGATGGATTACAAGGTAGAAGTCACGTGGGACGCACACTCCTACCATGCGCGACCGCCCCATTGTCCCAGCTGCGTCCTCGCGTGCCCGCTGACCCTTTTCTCTCTTCTTCTTCCTCAGTCCTGTGGAAATATCTACAAAGGCCTGTCTCAGACTGGAGCCTGGGGTTGTTTTGACGAATTTAACAGAATCTCCGTGGAAGTCTTGTCCGTGGTGGCTGTTCAGGTCAGTGACCGTCCCTCCGGTCCGTGTAGCGCTTTAAAGAGAGGTCTCTCTAAGCCATTGTTTTTATTAAAAAGAGAGTTGCCATATGACATCACTAAGAAACAATAAACATACTGGTTGTGAAATACAAATATCCTTAGCTTTTCCATCATTAACTTGAATGGTTTGTATTTCACAGCCCCTGTGATTATTGTATGATGTCATACGGTGACACGTTTTTTTTTTTTTTTGTAAACAATGGCTTAGTGTCCACCGGTGCGGTTATGAGGTTTTAATAATCGGAGCGTTTAGACAGATGCTCCGGGTGCTGTGAAGAAGCGAGACGTTCGGGTTGGGGGTCAGAGGCGTTGCAGGGGATTCGCTGCTTCCAAATAGCAACCTTTACAAATGCGTGACCTTTACAGGAAGAGTTTCCGGGGTCCCCAGAGAGAAGCGGGGGTTCTGTAAAAGGTTACGTTTTTATTCTGATTGTTAACCCTTTCCCTGTCCTATAGGCAGTGATGGCAGTGAAGAGTTAAATGCCGTCCATTTCTGAGCACTCCACATTAGTCCTGCTTTAGGTTATGTTGCACCGTTTAAACGCAGTCTTTGTAAATGAATGTGAATATTAACCCTTTGTTCCACACACTCCCATCACTCTCTGTAGTAGGATCTCTGTACGTCTTCTCTCGCTTGGTATAGAAAGTCCCCGGGTCCGGCCAGGCTCTTGGTCAGAGTGACTCGGGGGAGAGTTTAGTGTAACCGCATTGCGTGTGTTTTTGTGTCGTGACGCGGCTTCTCCTCTGCAGGTGAAAAGCATACAAGACGCGATAAGGGACAAAAAGAAAAGGTTCAATTTCCTGGGGGAAGAAATCAACCTCATCCCGTCTGTCGGTATCTTCATCACAATGAACCCGGGGTACGCCGGGCGGACAGAGCTCCCCGAAAACCTGAAGGCTTTATTCAGGTGAGATTCCTAGATGTCCAGAAATCCCAATGTTTGTTCTAAAAGGTATCTGTAGGTAAATCCCCCCCCCCCGTTAGCGCGACGTCAGTGGGTACGGCGTATATTTTTTTTTTTTGTCGAGACAAAATGGGACTTTGCGGTTTTCCCCCAGGGTATTTTCCAGTCTACGGCCGGTGGATTAAACCGATGCCCCAATCCCCTTTCTTTCAGACCCTGTGCTATGGTGGTCCCGGACTTTGAGCTCATTTGCGAAATCATGTTGGTGGCTGAAGGTTTCATCGAAGCCAGACTTCTGGCGAGAAAGTTTATCACCCTCTACCAGCTGTGCAAGGAACTGCTGTCCAAACAGGTATGGAGGACGGGCCGTCTCTTCCCAACCGAGCTCTTTACGCTTTTAAGACGGGGCTCTTCTCTCTGTGAATTTTGGGGAGAACGGCCTGATAAATAACCTCCCCCATCGTACTTTTGCCCAGTCCTACACTTTTACTTCCTTGGGTTCTCCATCTTTGTTATAAGGAGTCATCGCAGGCTCTCGCTCGGTCGCACAGCCGTTCCGCTACGTTTAATGTCGAGCGCGTCTCTTTGCTGTTCTCCGGCGTATCGTAAAGGTTACGCGATCAAACGCGAAGCGCTGGGCCCGCCGCGTGACATTGTAGTCTAGCACCGGAGCAGAACAATCCATCCTTCTCTCCGCGGCTCGCTGAACCGCCTCGTCCTGCTGCCGCCGTACAATACCGCATGTGACAAAGGCTCCGTCGAGTTAAATGCGGCACTTTGTGGGAGAGAGAACTACAAGCGGCTAGAGGTTGTCTGAAGTTTAAAGCCTTTGAGTTTCACCGTCGGTTAAACTGAAGATGAGTATTCTATCATGGCTCCGCCGTACAAGCGCCAGTACATTTTAGATTGAGCGGCTGAACGGGTCTCCGGCGAAAAGCTTTGTAACAACCGCTGTTAACCCTGTTACTCCTAGACCCGGCTCCCGAAGCCTCCTCCTTTCAAATATATATGTTTTGCCTCTATCTTCGCTGCCTGGCCCGGTTACTGATTATTGACCCCTGCTCCTGCTTTCAGTAGCCTTACCTTAGTATGCGTTCCTAGGGTAATCTAAGATACACCTTTGTCCCCGAATCCAGTATCCTTGTTGCTATTTGGGTTTGACATTAATGAGATCCTCGGGTATCTAACTGCCGGTTCCGCTGACCTTCATATGGATTCTCGCATCTTATTGCCCCGCGCAGGATCATTACGACTGGGGCTTGAGGGCTATTAAATCCGTGTTGGTTGTCGCCGGCTCGTTGAAGAGAGGAGACCCTGACCGTCCCGAGGACCAGGTCCTCATGAGAGCCTTACGTGACTTCAACATACCCAAAATCGTGACGGATGACATGCCCGTCTTCATGGGTCTCATCGGGGACCTTTTCCCCGCTCTGGACGTCCCCAGGAAGAGGGACCTTGACTTTGAGAAGTATGTGAAGCAAGCTGTTCTGGACCTCAAACTACAAGCAGAGGACAACTTTGTGTTAAAGGTGTGTACCTAGTGGATTGAATCATTCGTGCAAATGGTTATGGATGGCTGGGGGTACGTGTTTGTAGGAAATACGATCGATATGAGAATGATTTTTGAGTCTGGACCCTGTGTGCTCTTCTAGGTTGTCCAGTTAGAGGAGCTGCTGGCTGTCCGCCACTCCGTCTTCATTGTGGGAAATGCCGGGACTGGAAAATCTCAGGTCCTCAAGTCCTTGAACAAGACCTACCAGATCATGAAGAGGCGACCTGTGTGGACTGACCTGAACCCCAAAGCGGTCACTAACGACGAGCTGTTTGGGATCATTAATCCAGCAACCAGAGAGTGGAAAGACGGTAGGCAACGTGGTCTCTGTGCCTTTGTATGTCGTGGACAGCATTGAGTCTGGATCTGCTTCCTCTCTATGACTTCTCCATATTATTCCTCCTTTCGGTCTGTACTAAGTCAAACTATACATTCTTTCTCTAACTCGTCCCTTTTCCATCCCCTTTCTGCTGCCATGACCCCCCAAAGCTCAGGCTATTAACCCATATATTCTTTTCTTGTTCATGTCACCGCACCGGTCCCTCTGCTCTCTGGGGGATCTTCTCTTGATGATTGCTTCACATAACGTGTCCTATTTTTCCACCTCTGGGGTGTCCATCTCTTTGGATGTCCTTTTTAACACTCAACCAATGAGTGTTATCTTGTGTTACGGGGTTCTCATTGACTGGGGTTCTCGCCCTGCTCCTAATCGCACTTTCAGAAAGGATTCTATAGCAGATTCTGTGAGATAAAACCTGATAATGGGGGACGTTAAACCCTCTGACACCACATCTGTCTACAGGGCTGTTTTCCTCAATCATGCGCGAGCTGGCCAACGTCACACATGACGGACCCAAGTGGATAGTCCTCGATGGAGATATCGATCCGATGTGGATAGAGTCCCTGAACACGGTCATGGATGATAATAAGGTACGTCTTACCTGTTCACCGACGTCTTTAATGAGATGTCTCTGTTGTGCAGCAGGGGGAACGGGGTTAATCAGGGCATGAAGGAAAACACAGATGTTATTCGCATGTCGTTACCAAGAACTTTCCGGGACTGGCTGCTAAACTCACGTTGTACGTTGTTGTAGGTTCTTACCCTGGCCAGTAATGAACGTATTCCGCTCAACCCAACCATGAGGCTAGTGTTTGAGATCAGTCACTTGAGAACGGCGACTCCGGCTACCGTATCTAGAGCAGGTAAGCGTCAGCTTGGTCTCTTTATCCCTTTCAGAGTGAGAAGTACTATAACGTGTATGTTCAGGTCCCCTAAAATAGTTAAAATACTAAAATTTCCTAACCTCGAAGAAGTGGCGGAGGTCCATAAATTCCTGACGATTTTCCATCAGCACCAGGCTTGTTGCCGGAGTTGGGCCGATTGCCAGTCTTTGCACATGGGAGTGTTGTATGTGGAGACTGCTTCTCAGTCATGCTATATCCGTGCCTCTCTCCAGGTATACTCTACATCAACCCGGCCGATCTAGGTTGGAACCCGCCGGTCACCAGCTGGATCGACAGGAGGGAGATCCAATCAGAAAGAGCCAACTTGACCATCCTGTTTGATAAGTACCTGCCCTTATGCTTGGACACCCTGCGATCCAGGTAAAGTCACGCGGTAACCCGCTCCGGCCTCCATCACGTTAATGAATTCCTTTTGTCGACTTATTGTTCGTTCTTTTGCTCGATACATTTTAACATTTCATGCTTTTCTAAGCTTAACGTTTCTCGTGCGAAGAAAAACCGAGCCGAGATATTGTTATTTGCTGTCAACTGGGCCTGTAGCACTTAGTCATGTATATGTGTAACTAGCGCTGAAACGTGCTCCTGCCCCGGCGTGTCTCTCCTGCCCCGGCGTGGCTCTCCTGCCCCGGCGTGGCTCTCCTGCCCCGGCGTGTCTCTCCTGCCCCCGCGTGTCTCTCCTGCCCCCGCGTGTCTCTCCTGCCCCCGCGTGTCTCTCCTGCCCCCGCGAGTCTCTCCTGCCCCCGCGTGTCTCCCCTGCCCCGGCGTGGCTCCCCTGCCCCGGCGTGGCTCCCCTGCCCCGGCGTGGCTCCCCTGCCCCGGCGTGGCTCCCCTGCCCCGGCGTGTCTCTCCTGCCCCGGCGTGTCTCTCCTGCCCCGGCGTGGCTCCCCTGCCCCGCGTGTCTCTCCTGCCCCCGCGTGTCTCTCTCGCCGCTCTCTGTCGGCTCCTGTCCTCTCGGCGTGCTGGCGGAATTGATACTGTTCCATTAGCCGGATATTTGCATCCATCACAGGTGACCTTTCCAGCGATCGGGAACCCGCTGCGTAAATGGAAGCTGGTTCCGGAGCATTGACTGCTCTCTGTTTGAGTAACCGGCCTCTTATTAATGGAGCCGGGGGCGACCCCGGAGCGGTCTGCGTCGCTCTTACTGGGAATGCATTAGCGGCGGCCGTTACGGCGGGCTTCTAAGAATCGGTAGAAAGCGGAAAAAAACACCATTAACTCCTTTCTTCCCGGGAAGGCCCCGAACCTCAGCGCTGGCTGGGCTGTATACTGTAATCTACGCCACCCCTTAACCCTTTAGTCCCTGTGGCAGTGTTACACACGGCACTGCTATCATAGCTTGTTTTGTATTTTTGATCATTGATCTATTTAAAGCACCCACCTACCCCTGGCCTGCTTTCCGGTAACCCCCTGCCCACTACTCCTGTGTAATACCGCCGCTGACTCAGTACTTAACGTAAACATGTTTTCCATGACCGAGAAACTCTCTGCGAGTTATGTGAGCCGGGCCGTTATCCAACTTTTGGAGAAAAAAATATCAGTTTCTCTAATGTCTGAACTTTGAGTTCGAGCGCGGGGGGGGGGGATGACAAACACGACGTTATCGAATATTTTATTTACAGAATATGAATTAATTAGCTGGTGTTTGTTTTTTCCTTGATGCAAAATTCACTTTCAATGAAATCCGCAGCTGGACTTTTACATAACAGAAACCGCATGAAAAAATCATTGCGGATCTCTTTTTTATGTCTGGGGATTTGTGTCGCTTTTGTATCAATAAATAATTTGTAAACTTTGAGGTTCTGGTTCACTTTAATTTTAAATTAACAGTCACTTTGAAAGTAAACCGATTTACAGAGAATGATTCCAAATCGCTGGGAAAAAGTGCTGTTACGAATGACTTAATGCACACAAAGTACCCCAAAATTCTACACTAGATACAAATGACGGAAGTTACATTGAATATATTCAGGAAAACAAAGATGGCGGCAAAGCCAAAATCCATGAACGTGGCACGGTGAGAAGTTACCGAAACCCGCTCTCTGTCACCGTTCTGACCATCACCAGATTAGACGTTTATCTGAATAAAGAAACCTTTCAAAACCATTTCTGCTGTGAAACTATAGATTTTTATAATTTTTGTTTATTACCCGTTTGACGACTGCCTGGTTCTGCAGAGTAAGGGGGTCGCGCGGTGCATCGTTGACCGGTCTTTCCAATACTTTTTTTTTTTTGTATAGATTTAAGAAGATCATCCCAATCCCAGAGCAAAGCATGGTCCAGATGCTGTGCCATCTTCTGGAATGTCTGCTGACCCCGGAGAACACCCCCCCAGACTGCCCAAAGGAGCTTTACGAACTGTACTTTGTGTTTGCCGCGGTGTGGGCGTTCGGCGGAGCCATGTTTCAGGATCAGGTTTGGCATTTCAGATCTTACTTGGGATTACCAACAATTAAACTCTTTTACTGAACCAGCGCTTGGCTTGATTTAGAAACACAGCTGCCGGGGTTTTCATGGTGCTGAGATGAGTTATAGGCATCCATACGGCAGGGCTGGACTAGCCTGACGGGATATCGGAAACTTTTCCGGTGGGCTGTGTGCCTTGGGGTCCGCTCTGGAAGCCTCTTCCACACGGGTAACTGCCATAGGGAGGTAGTGCTGTCTATAGGCTCGCATTATATAGTTACATGACATTTGTTTATTGGGTGCCAACAGATTCCATACTGCTATTACAATAGGGGGGGGGCATGGAAATTAACAATAACCCTTATTGCCCTTGTTATGGAATGATGACACGGGATCGGTGGTTGATTATAGGTTAAGTATAACTAAGCTTTAAGTAGAGTAGTCAGACACTAGGCCTGGAAGCTACAGGAGGCAGAGGGATACAATATTAAGCCCCACCCACGAGGAACTGTACGCACCTCCATTGTATACAAAGGCCAAAGGTCGTGAGCCGTTGCAGTACACGTCATCGGTAGGCCACAGACTGTCCGCCTCGTTATGATTTGAATGGCTGGGAACTTCTGCAGCGTTCCAAGTGTTGTGATGCATTCTATTAAGTTTCGTTCTGATTGACACATCTCATATCTCTAATTCTATGTATCGCTCTTTGTGCGCAGAAATGAGCCAATTAGCTTTCCTTTCTGTCTCGTGCGGAGAAATGTTTTGTCACTTTCTAAATAATAATTTCTTATTCTTTGTCTCCTGTCATACTATTAATAATTTTGCTTCTTCGTTTGTATTTTTGGCAAGCCTTTTTTATTTAACAAAGAAAGGTGACGGAACAATATACGCTGATTATTAACGAAGGAACCGTGCTGCTTGAATATAATATTAAATTGGGGAACGCGACAATAAAGATTAGTTCGTTGTTGAATATACTTAAGTAAACTGTGGGAGAAAACAGCTGGGGGGGCGGCATGTTTATTGGCAGTTTAGTTTGGAAAGATGGATGTAAAATGCATGATGTCTAAAGCCTGAGAACTTCCCGGCTCAGCCTACTCGGAGCCCTATCAATTGGGGGTGTGGCTTATTGAGGGGTGGGGCTCATACTCTAAAGGGGCGGGGTGATCTTAAATCTTTAGGAGGGTGGGTGGAAAATAGGGAGGGAAGTGGGTGGGAAATAGGGAGGGAAGTGGGTGGGTCTAAACACCACTCCCACAACCTGGAGCATGGTGAACCAGAGAAGTAGATCTTCACTCGGAGACTCCGGGTGAAACGCAAAGAGTTCCCAGGTCCAAAGCAACTTTGGGCCTTAGAATGACCTCTCTTGTTCTCTGTATTTTGGAATTTCTACCCAACTTTTTACTTGAGGAACTCGGACATGCGGAAGCACATTCCCAGATCGCCGAGGCGTATCCGGCCGCTAGGAAACGTAGTCTCTGCTTTTATAGGCGTCCGTGTTCTGATTTGGAGTCTTACGAGCGGATACAGTCACCTCCGATAAAGATATTTCACAAAGAACGGAGGTGAAGCCCAAGCCAGCTTAGCTTTCTCTTGGACCTCTTTGAAAACACGTTTAGAACGCGGAGAGAAAGATACATTCTGCGCAGAGTTTCCCGAGACAGTACGGTTATTAATGTCACCGGCGGCTGGCTTCCGAGCACAGAGTGTTCTAGAACAAGCCTCGTTTAGTAGGGTTGATGCCGTTGTCTCGTGGCCTTAGCTAATGGTTTACGACTTGTACAGATATAATCTCCCCGCGCTTTTATTAAAACCGCGCTGAGCGGGGCTGTAAGAGCCGTAAGATCGTTGCCGGCTTCCAATATAGAAGAATTATGAGGATTACTGTAACTGGCATATAGTATTTTCATTTAGCAAAGTATTTTCTGCTGCCGTCGAGCGCAGCATTAATCCAGTGTCTGATAGAAAGGAGCAGAAGCAATATAGATAATAGGATTACAAAAAGTTTCCTGCGAGAGTCTCGGCGAGGAGGGGGAGGAACGTCGTTCCGGGTCTAATATGAAAACCGCTTATCACATTAACTAAAAAAAAAAAAATATGGAAATTTATTATTCTAGTTCGAAATCTTGAAACCCCCAAAGTTTTTTGGCTTTAAAAACCGTATCTGGGTGTTCTTTTTATACCGTTTTTTATGATTTTAGCTACAGTTAGATACAGAGTAGCTTTGTTTTTGCACGCGTGGTGTAGAGTTGCCCGTAATTGGGGACGCGCGGCCCGCATGGCTCTCTGGGATTCCGGGTTCTGCTTCTCTCCGCTGAGTGGATGGAGAGGAGCGTCTCCTTCCGTGCTTCCTCCCCGTGGATCAGCCGAAGGTCTCTCATTTAAATTCTGCGCTTTTGGTTTTAATCTCTGGCCAAACCATTAAATCGATATTAAGAAGCTCGCGAAATGTCAAGGCTTTTGTTGCAACAGAAAAAGGTTAAAAAACTGCTTTCCCAAATAAACGCGCCGTAAGCCTGTTATCTGACTGACTGCTCTTTTATCTGTAAAACCATTTCTCCTGCGATACTTTCCATTCTTTAAAACATGAAGTTCCTCCGTGAGCGGCCGCTCTCCCCCCTCTACTACCCAAGGGGCATCTACATGGACCATGGTCTTGTGAATGGTGCTTTTGGAAAGATCTTGTTAAACAAAATCAATAAATATCTGGTAAAATCATTGTTTTTTAACCCGTAACCATCAGAGCTTTGATCCTGACAAGATGGGAATCAGCTGCGCTCGGGTCATTAATGGACATGTATCCCACAAGGTGTCCATCGATGACCCGAGTGCAGCTGTCTTGGTGGTCGGATTCCCATCTTGTCAGGATCAAAGCTGTGATGGTTACTGCGGGCCGTGAGACGAGTTAGAATTACCCCTCATCAGGGGCTCTAAGCTTCCAACGGCCAAATCAAAAGATTTAGGGAAAGCCGCCTTAGTAGTCAGTAAAACCTCTTGACGTAACCACTTGAGATAAAGCTTTTCTGGGTTCAGTGGATCCAAGATGGCGAACTGGACGTTTTTTTAAAGGAGAAAAAAGGGTGTTTTCGAAGTCCATGGCTGTTTCGGGAAATTACTCTACGGCCAATAGAATGGGCTGGGGGGGATTGTGAGGCATCTGTTGGGGTTGGTTGTCTGTAAATGTAACGTAGAACCTCTAGAAATTGGTAACTGTATCAATGAAGTTGTTCCTCTGTGAGATTTTTAGGTAAAATGATAGCCGGCCGGCTGGCCGTAGGATTTTTCCCGCTGTGATTGTCTAATTTTCTTGTCTTTTCCCAGCTTGTGGATTACAGAGTAGAATTCAGCAAGTGGTGGGTGACTGAATTTAAGACCATTAAGTTCCCGTCCCAGGGCACCGTGTTTGACTACTACATCGACTCGGAGACCAAGAAGTTCGAGCCGTGGTCCAAACTCATCCCTAAATTTGAATTCGATGCCGATATGCCGCTTCAGGTTTGTGTTTTGTTCGTTTCTTTGTTTTTTTTTACATTACACGTTCTGGATTTTTCCATCTCCGGGAGCTGCCCGCCCGTCGCGCGGTTTTGTTTTCTAAGCGACGATACGCAGTTTAGAGAAAACGGCCGCGTTAATAATTAAGGCACGAGCTGTGGGGGCTTCACGTGGGAGCCCAGGAAGCTGTGTATGATAACAACGTTTATTTAAACGTCTTACCCCAGCATAGGCTTTGTTCCTGCGCGTGAATTTACGGTAACGCTGCGCCGGGATGAAGCATCGGTTCTGGCTGATAGTGTGTACAGTGGATACGTTTTTAACCTGATTTATTCCGGGCTCCGTATAATTTAGCCGCTTGTCAAACGCTCCGACTCCACTGACCCTCCCTTTGTTGGTGTGAAAGCCCGCCGCTGTTGGTGTAACAGTGGGTATTATGTTGCATTATTCTCGGCAAGACATGATTTTCACAATCTCATTGTATATACACAACAGAGACAAAACCGCACAATACAGCTGAGTTTTTGCTTTCGTGGTTCTTAAGAGCGGTTAAATGCGGCTTCGATTTCAATCAAAAGCACGGGATGGAAATGTTTGAATTCAGCCGCAGCTGTTTTGTGTTGGACACAAAGCTGAAAGATTTTCTGGTGAAGAAATGGAATTGTTAGCCCTTTCTTGAAGAATAAACTTTTTTTTTCCTGTTGAGATGCGTTAAAGCGAACGCGCTCCTGTTTAAAGGTGGTCCTCAAAATACCCCCAAGACTGTATGGTTAAGAGAACAACCCCATTTCTTCGTGGTGTCCATGATACATGCGAGTGCCAGGTGTTTACCGCTCTTACTGCTTGATCGAGAGATGCTTCTAGACCTGGCTTATGAGCGTGAAGTCGAGTTCACCGCACGTGGCCAGTGGTGGACCTTCGCCGTGTTTGTTGTCTCCGGGCAGCAGTCGTGCGAGACGTCGGTCCACAGGTTGGGTACATTGATCTGTTGTGTTTTCCAGGCGTGTTTGGTTCACACCACGGAAACAATCCGGGTTCGTTACTTCATGGATAAATTGCTGGAAAACCGCAGGCCCATCATGCTGGTTGGCAATGCCGGCACCGGGAAGTCCGTGTTGGTGGGAGATAAGTTGTCTTCTCTGGATCCCGATGAGTACATGATCAAGAACGTCCCGTTTAACTACTACACCACGTCTGCCATGCTGCAAGGTAGTACCGGAAGAATCGACCCGCTTTTGTTTCCATTGTCGTCTGTTGCTGGACTACGAGTCCCACAATCCTACACCTGGGGTTTATCAGGAGATTGGGAGGTCATAAGTAGACCAAGTGATGTTCAACTACGGCTCCCAGTAGCCGAATGGGAAGGTTGCCCCAATATCCCCTCGGTGGGGCATTCCCACTAATCGGTTAATTCCTTTCGTTGAAGCCACCTATGGCCCTTGGACCCAGTTAATAACGACAGTATGACGCTCGGGGTGCGGAAATCGCTCTCGTTGTAGAACTTTGTTAATTTGACCGCATTCTTTACCGTTTAGAGAAAAAATTCATACTCGTAGTCTGAACCCGGCAAATTGTGCCGTCCCGCGTTACTCAGAAATCTGCCCGCTCAGCATCTTCTGCCGCGAGCGACCCTTCGCTTCTGTGTGTTTTATAGCGCGTCGCGGGCTAATGAGTGCCTCGTAAACTCTTGAGAGGCCAGAAACGCGCGTCCTAGACGGGAGTTCAGACAAATAATTAGGGAGAATTTGCTGGCCAAACAGCGGATTTGAATCATAAGTTATTGAGAAATAAGCACAGAGGGGTTATTAAGGCCGGGGCGGCCGCCGCGCTTAGCAGTTGGTAAAAAAGCAGGGATTTCATTTATTTCTTTAAAGGAGACGGAGTAAAAGGTCAGAGTAAATGGGGCTCTTTAATAACGCTCTAAAAATGTGCATCCAGATCCCGCTGTGGGTGTATGAATGCTGTGTGTGTGTGTGTGTATGTGTGTGTGTATAAATACTGTATGTGTGTGTGTATAAATACTGTGTATGTGTGTGTGTATAAATACTGTATGTGTGTGTATAGAGACTGTGTGTGTGTGTGTGTATGAATACTGTGTGTGTATAAATACTGTGTATGTGTGTGTGTGTGTGTATGAATACTGTGTGTGTGTGTGTGTGTATAAATACAATGTATGTGTGTGTATAAATACTGTGTATGTGTGTGTGTATGAATACTTTATGTTCTGCCTCCCTCCCAAATCTATAGGATTAATGAGGTTGGCTATAGGTAACGAGTATCCGGTGGATGCGACCGCGCAGGAAGACCCCCTAAGCTAAACGGCAGATGGTCACCCTGCTTGTATTTTAGGGCGAAGGATGTTGGGCTCTGGGGGGCATCCTGAAGGCTGTAGAAAGGACCCTTTTGCCATTCACTGGTTCCGCGCTCCCCCGTAGGTCTATCGGTGATACAAAGTATCTGGGGTAACTGTTACATCCTATTCTCCATACAGCTATACTGGAGAAGCCACTGGAGAAGAAATCAGGCAGGAATTACGGCCCTCCGGGCACCAAGAAGCTCATCTACTTTATCGACGACATGAACATGCCGGAGGTGGACACGTACGGCACGGTGCAGCCGCACACCCTGATCCGGCAGCACATGGATTACGGCCACTGGTGAGCGATTTGTTGGGCGGTGTTGTGAAGCTGCCGGGTTGGCGGACTCGTGATTTCGCCGCTCTAAATACGCTGTTTCTATCACCCAGGTACGACCGAAACAAGTTGACGTTGAAGGAGATAATGAACGTCCAGTACGTGTCCTGTATGAATCCCACCGCCGGAAGCTTCACCATCAACCCCCGTCTGCAGGTGAGGGTTTTATCCACCAGAAAGAGCCCCACTTCACTGTTGGGGTAATAAAAGCTCAAACACCGTGGATATGATTGAGTCTTAGTAGACAGTGGCAGAATGTAAGCTCTGAGGGTCAGGTGGGTGGAGGGAGCCAGGAGGATCTCGTGCTTCTAGAGACAAGATATGGTTACATTCTACAATTTTTATTAAATGGGGCAGAGTTTCCAGGAAGCCCCTGATCGGACCGGTGTATGGGGGGATATCCGCGGGGTATTTACTCGCGGTGAGAGCTGAGCTCCAGAAGGTTTAATCCTAGCTCCATTTTGCTGAAGCCGGCCACCGTTGTCTCTCTCGTCTCTCGTAGCGACACTTCAGCGTCTTTGCTCTCTCCTTCCCCGGCACCGATGCCTTGGGTACGATCTACAACACCATCCTGACCCAGCATCTGAAGCTGGGTAATTTCCCTGCGCCCCTCCAGAAGGCATCTCCTCAACTCATCAACCTGGCGTTGTCCTTGCACCAAAAAGTGACCTCCACCTTCCTGCCGACGGCTATCAAATTCCACTACATCTTTAACCTCAGGGACCTGTCCAACATCTTCCAGGTAAGATCCGCGCCATTTAAGCGGGGGGCTCTTTTTTTTTAATTATGTTGTTTTGGGGTCTTGTGTTTTGGGTTATTTGGGTCCATTTATTATTGACGATGTAGATTGAAGGTCTAGAAAGAAGTCCTGGAAGACAAACGTATCTTGGGGGGGTCCCTTTTCCTTAAAACAGTTGGACAGTTGCTCTGAAATCTCTATAAACGCATTTTCTTCCTGCTCTGGAATGTCTGTCTGGATCCATCAGTCTAGAACAGGTCTAGAACGCCGAGTCGGATGTTTCCGTTGCACGCGGAGACGTTGAGACGATGTAACTGTTTGCTGGTTTAATCGGCGTTTTCCTAAATGTTTAATGCGTTTAACATTCTGCGTTCTGATGGCTGATAAAAAATATATGGAGAGAAAGTTAAATAAAACAATAACGAGAGTCATTTTAAACGAGAGGGTTTAACTCTTTTATATCCAGCCTGAAAGTCCAGAGACGCGCAGAGACATAAAGTAGCTTATAGTCCGCCGGTTGGGTTTGCATGTAAATGAAACTATTACTAAAAATACTAAGTTTTTTTTTCCCTGTGAAAAGTTGCTTTTCCCCCTGCGTTTTTTTTGTCACTGTTTCTGCGCATGGTGAGAGGAGCTCGGCAGCTGTGATGTGCGATAGCTGATCCGGGACTGGAATCGTAGTATGAGCAGTCACGATCCCGGGGGATCACGGTCTCTCTCTTTAACAGAATAGACAGGTTTTAGGACAAGCAGGCTGTCTAACAAAGAGAGTTTCAGAGACAGCCCCGCCGTGACAGCCCCACCGTGACAGCCCCACTGTGACAGCCCCACCGTGACAGCCCCGCCGTGACAGCCCCCCGCCAGCGGCTGGTTTTCACACTCTCGTGGCACAAAGTCGTTCTGGGCTGTCAGGCGGATGCATATTCAGATCTCGCAAATCAGGGACACTCTCTCACCTCATTCTTCATTAGCAACACTAATTGAGGCGCTGCTTTTAGACCGGGTGCTAATGAGCCAATTACCATAGTCCCGTTTGTAACGAAGGGAGCTGTCAACCATGTTTTGACAAGAAGAAGCGTGTCGGGCCTTCCTGTCGCTGCCGAACACTTCCATGACACATTAAACCTGCCAGGTAACATGATAGAGACAGACACCGTTCACAGGCGGGGACTGCTGGGGATTCAGTCCTCCCCGATATAAAATGATCTCCGCGGGTGCAGCTAAACGTCTTAAATGTCTGTACGTCTGTCTGTGTGCGTCTATCTGTGAAGTACAACAAACCGGGACATTGATGAGATCTCCACTGGAGTATTGTGTTAGGTTCTATAGAGCAGATCACGGGAGGACACAGAGATCTAGCGATCCCACTTTATAGATCCCTGGGAGATCTCCCCTAGAGTATTGTGATCCGTTCTATAGAGTAGATCACAGGAGGACACAGAGATCTAGCGATCCCACTTTCTATGTTACATTTCCCTAGCGTTGTGTTTTCTTAAACTATGAATTTTTTTGGGCAAATTTCCCGCTTAATATTTTTAAATAGACGCCAAAACAGTTGTTTGCTGTGAAATTTCAGGCCCTGAAGCCCCGCAGACGACCTCCACGGGGAGGAGGGTCTGATTAGCAGCCGCCATGCTGGGATGATTACCGTCCTCCCGCTACTCTTCTCAATAGACGCCCGGGATGATTATCACCGTCCACGTCACCCCCGATTATTCCGTAATGAAACCTTCTGTAATCTCTCGCTGTACGCGGGAATCTCCGCCGGTGCTTTCATTCATTTAGGTTTCCTTGCAAAGAGCTTGTGGAATAATAAATTCCGCCATGGCGGCTCTGATGGGTTTGCGAGTGGAGAAGCGCAGATGAGACGTTTACATGGAGTATCTGCGCGAATACAATGTATCCCGATACCTATTTCCTCATCTTTAGCCTGAATTATCTGCGGTTTAACTAGTTATCCGCTGGATACAAGACCCCCAGCACTTGTATTGTAATCCCCATGGGGCTCAGCCTTATAGTGCGACCCCCGCTACGGGTTACAAAGACTCAACGAAAAGCTGAATATGATTCAGAAATGGAGCGCGGCGTCTGAAATCCATACGGTTTTTTCCCAGGGGATTCTGTTTTCGACCCCAGAGTGCCTGAAAACCCCACAAGACTTGGTGAAGCTCTACCTGCACGAGTCCAACCGCGTTTACCGGGACAAGATGGTGGAGGAGAAGGATTCCGATACGTTTGATAAAATACAGACGGAAATGGTGAAAAAGTTCTATGATGTGAGTATCTCCTCGTTACCCCGCGTGGCCCGATTCCCGGGCGTAACTCGACAAACCCGATCCCGTTACCGATGTGCGATGAGGTTTACTTTGTGTGCCCCGCAGGACATCGAGGAGACCTTAGAACAGACCAGGACCATGAACATGTACTGCCATTTTGCCAGCGGAGTCGGGGAACCCAAGTACATGCCCGTCCAGTCCTGGGAGTCGTTGAATAAAATCCTGGTGGAGGCTTTGGACAACCACAACGAAGTGAACGCCGTGATGAACCTGGTTCTGTTTGAAGACGCCATGTGCCATATGTAAGGGCTCTTGGCTCCGGATTGGGGCGGTTCCAGGCCAACTCTAAAATTTCCAAAAATGTAAAATTATGGGAAATTTGCTTTATGTTCTTGCGCTCAAAAAGTGCATTTCCCCCGTGAGCTTGAAGCAATGTCCCCCGTCTCTCACACACAGAAGGAAGGTCGTTCTTCTTATAATTACATTGGGTCTCCAGAATGCTGATCGCTAAACCGGGAAACCCCAACGTTCCGCAGGAATGTTCAGCTTTTAAAGCGACTCTGACACTTTCCCCATTAATATGAAGAGCACGCGCGTTATGAGTTATGTTTCGTGGCGCTTGACTTGCGGCGCCGCACGTTGCCGCTAACATGACAGTTGCGTGTTGCATTTCATTGAGCGCAGCGTAGCCGAGACCCGGAGATGTAGATGTTTCCAGGTAGCATCGCGCTGCCAGATCCGTCATTTTAATAGAGAGACGCGCTTTCCTCCCCGTCTGAGCGATTCCCGTTCCCGAGAACTCCAGTAAATCAGCCGGCGAGGCGCAGACTCATCAGTTTGTGAAACGAGCGGCTGGTAATTTCCCCGGAGGATGGGGGGGGCAGTCAGGAAAACACTTACAAGGATTAGAGACGCCTTTAACGCCTCCCGAGCCGCTCCAATCACCCATAATTGCCTGGTACGGCTTAGACGGAAGAGACAAAGATTGGAGGCACCTCAAGGGGAAAATGTATTCTGCCATATCAAAGAGGATTGCGTAACGTTCCCGAATATATACATTAAATGTGGCGAGTTTGCAGAAGTAGTAGATACAAGGGCTGGTTCTGTTGGCTTTAAATGCCTATTAATCTAGGAGCAGCTAAACAAAGTGACGTATTGCGTTCGACCGACCCCGAGCCGTTACTGAACATCCCCTAAATCCCCCACATCATCCGCATTGTGCGTTTGCCTGGCATAGAGTTGTGGGAGTTATAGTTTACTGCGGTATGTGTTATGGCTGTCTGGCCTTTATTATTAGTGATGTCACGGTCTGCGCTTGGCGCTGGCTATTGTTTGATGACATTGTGCATTTTCTGAGGCTGCTCTAGGATTCTGCCCCTGTATGAAGCTCGCCTTTCTGCTGTTTCACTGCAGCTGCCGAATTAACCGGATCCTGGAGTCCCCGCGAGGGAACGCCCTGCTGGTCGGCGTGGGTGGCAGCGGTAAGCAGAGTCTGACCAGGCTCGCCGCTTACATCAGCTCCTTGGAGGTTTTCCAGATCACCCTGCGGAAAGGCTACGGGATTCCGGATCTCAAGGTGGGACGCTGATCGGTCGGGGATTACGGCTCAATGGGGATGGGGCAGACGTCAAAAAGTCCCTCCGATATCCGAGTTCTTCCTCATCTAACCGCAAACATTTATGTTCCTGAAGTTGGTAACCTGAAGCTCCCAGCTGTCCTGAGCTCTGAGCAGGACTCCCTGTAGAGCGGAGCGTCTCGCTCCTTTGTTGGTGTTTTAATGTGTTTTTGTTTATGATGCTCCCTCATCGGATGAATTCCTTATCTCTACAGGTTGACTTGGCCAATCAGTACATTAAAGCCGGCGTGAAGAACGTGGGCACCGTCTTCCTCATGACCGACGCTCAAGTGGCTGATGAAAAGTTCCTCGTTCTGGTCAACGACTTGTTGGCATCGGGTCAGTAATGAAGGGTTTATTTGCCTCAGTGTTTAAAGAGGAGTCCCGGGTTGGGTGTTTGATATTTCTTTTGTCTTCTTCTTCTGTCGTCTATATCGTTCTGAGGGGCATCTCTTCGCACCCGAGTTGTCTACCACACATTACATAGAGTTTCTTTGAATGGCTGAGGTGTTACGTTATCAGTTTGTAGGGAGATTTGGAGTTTGCGTTCTTGGGTTTAAGTCATTATTTTATCTCCTGTCCTCAGGTGAAATTCCGGACCTGTTTCCCGATGATGAAGTGGAGAATATCATTGGAAGTGTCAGGAACGAGGTGAAGAGTCAGGGTCTGATGGACACCAGGGAGAACTGCTGGAAATTCTTCATAGACCGAGTCAGGAGGCAGCTCAAGGTAGATGGATGGCTCGCTGTACTGGGCAGTCACACTGGGGGTTATTAGTGGTAATAAACTCAACCTAGCGATGTTATTGGCGTCGTACAACCCAGCACCCCCCATTATATCGCTAGGATGCACTGAGCTAATGCGGCGATTCTCCCGGCACTCGGTGTAGGCTGCCATAAACCGTGCCGGTTGTTGACGGTGATAAATGCTTCGCGGGAAGAGGTGATTGCGCCAAAGCGTTATTCCCAGATTGTGAATCGTTTCAGATCCGCAGGGAGCCGTAATCTCCTGCATGGATGGGAAACGTTCTCCGTTGGCTGTAGATCGCAGAAGCAATTAAAGGAGCCATTTCTCTGACTGTGTGTGTGTGTGTGTGTACATGTGTGTGTGTGTGTGTACATGTGTGTGTGTGTGTGTGTACATGTGTGTGTGTGTGTGTGTGTACATAAGCGAATGTTTATTGCGGTCCCAGTTACCCCTTACTTACAAACCGCCTGTTTTTGTGAGCCGAGATCTCTCTGGATTAGGAGAGCAACCGATCCCAAAAAGAGATCCAAAAACAGCATTAGGTGTTGAGTGCGGATCTGTGAGTCCGGATCTGTGAGTCCGGATCCACCCGGGTCTGGGTAGAAACACTCACTCGAGTTTATTCAAGCTGACTCGGAGCGAGGACGTGCTTTCAAATGTGGTAAAAGCAGCCCGTTATTATCCAAATCGCCTTTTTTTCATGGCTGAGAAATAAACGAGGTACATTATTCTTATCAGAGGTTTTGAAAAGTGCGCGACCTGAAAGAGGCCAATTAGTCCCCAATCTTTTACTCGCAAATGGATTCTCCTCGACCTCCGCGACCCTCGCTGGATCCGTAAAGCCAGAGATTAGCTGCTTTCAGGCCATTAATTATCCGATGACATTTAGACTTTTTCCTCCCCGGTTAATGGAAAGAGGTTTACTTTGGGGCTCTCGTCCAAGGATTACTACGTAATTAACCTGCTTATTTGCTGAGTTTCCGTGAACAGCGTGTCTGACTGTGTAATAAGCGCAGGAACACCCGCTGCCGGGAAATATATGAGAGACTTGTTGTTAATGAGGGTGCTTTTTATCCCGTATTATGGGAACGGCGTAGGATGTTGAGAGCCGCGGAGAAGGTGGGACGCGTTGGCGGCGGCGAGCACCGTCTGGGTCGTGACATCTATGACGTTTGTGCTTTTGGCAGGTGGCCCTCTGTTTCTCGCCGGTTGGGAACAAACTCCGTGTCCGTAGCAGAAAGTTTCCTGCCGTGGTCAACTGTACGGCCATCGACTGGTTCCACGAATGGCCGCAGGAGGCTCTGGAGTCCGTCAGTCTTCGCTTCCTCCAGGAGACCGAGAACATTGAGGTGAGGGCGCAGCAGATACCTTCTGGAAGATACCCCCCCCCGGTCCTGAGAGTATACAGCGGGGCAACACCTCTTAACATATATATAAAAGGAATAACTCATTATTTTAAGCTTTGGGTGGAGTGTTTCCCTGCCGTTCGAGCTGTGGGGGGATCCGTGCGCTGTTAGTTAATACGTCAAGTGACCCGTAGAACGACTGAAGGTAACGAGGGTCTAGAGGAAGTCTGGGGGTCATGTACCCCAACTAGAAATGGGGATGCTCCTGGTTAACCAAACAATGTCCCTATAGGTCCCTATGATGTGGACGCACTTCCTATAGCGATACATTTACACCCCATGAAAGAACCTGAGCTGGACAGTCCCGGCTGCTCACGGCGTCCTCTCGCAGGGAAGGTGTCCTCTCGCAGGGAAGGTGTCCTCTCGCAGGGAAGGCGTCCTCTCGCAGGGAAGGCGTCCTCTCGCAGGGAAGGCGTCCTCTCGCAGGGAAGGCGTCCTCTCGCAGGGAAGGCGTCCTCTCGCAGGGAAGGGGTCCTCTCGCAGGGAAGGGGTCCTCTCGCAGGGAAGGCGTCCTCTCGCAGGGAAGGTGTCCTCTCGCAGGGAAGGGGTCCTCTCGCAGGGAAGGTGTCCTCTCGCAGGGAAGGTGTCCTCTCGCAGGGAAGGTGTCCTCTCGCAGGGAAGGCGTCCTCTCGCAGGGAAGGCGTCCTCTCGCAGGGAAGGTGTCCTCTCCATCATGTGGGAGATATAGTAATACAATAAATACTTATCTTTACGTATGTCTTTGTTCCAGCCGTCAGTGAAGGAATCCATAAGTAAATTCATGGCTTTTGTCCACACGAGCGTCAACGAGATGTCCAGAAGTTATCTGAATAACGAACGCCGGTACAACTACACCACCCCCAAATCCTTCCTGGAGCAGATCAAGCTCTACCAGAACCTGCTGCAGAAGAAAGGGAAGGAGCTTTCGGCCAAGATGGAGCGTCTGGAGAACGGTCTGCAGAAACTGAACAGCACGTCTGCGCAGGTGAGCGGCGATCCTGCTGCAGCAGGCGCCATGCCGGAACCTACAAGAAACTAGTAGCCCCCCCCCGCATGGCCAATCCACAGGACCTTCCGCAGGCGGCGGCCATGTTTATTCCGCACTGCGTAGCTGGCTCTTCTGGAATTGAGAGGGTTAAGTCACGGCGTGTTGGGACCGCACGCAGCAGGATAAGCGCCCGCTATTAGCTGTTAAGAGGCAGTCCTTGTGTTTGTGCCGTTCGGATCCCTTGCGGAGTTCTCCAGCCAGCAAGCGTCTTATGGAATTATTTCCGTGATTCTGTGAAGCTGTAAAGTAAAATCCCAGCTGGTTTTGTCCCAAATCTCCGATACGGAAACGTCACACGCGCCCTCGCAAACCCCGCCATACCGAGTCCGCAGTCATTTCTGTTTGCAGCAATCCTCCTGGAACTGATACAGCGATACGGGGTAGAATTTGTAGAATGTTCTGTTTAGATCGCAAGATATAATTTGTTTTCCATAAGAGGTATTCATTTTTCCTCCCCAGAATTTGGCTTTCAACGCCTACACCCTTTCCCTAACCATATCACGGCCCCTGACCCCCTGTCGCCCCTGACGCTTCGCTTTCCGGTAACCTGTTCTCTAATGACATAATCTTCCGTCCTCCTCCTGATAGGTGGACGACCTGAAAGCCAAGCTGGCGGCGCAGGAGGTGGAGCTCAAACAGAAGAACGAGGACGCCGATAAACTCATCCAGGTGGTGGGGGTGGAAACGGAGAAGGTGAGCAAGGAAAAGGCGATAGCCGACGAGGAGGAACAGAAGGTGGCGGTGATCGCGGAGGAAGTGGGCAGAAAGCAGAAGGACTGCGAGGAAGACTTGGCAAAGGCAGAACCAGCGCTGGCCGCAGCCCAGGAGGCGTTGAACACGCTCAATAAGGTACGACGTTGTTGTAGAGTTGTGTTGATCCCCTTGTGCAACAAGCTCTGGTTGCCAAGCGACAGCACATTCTACCGAAAAGATAGGCAATTTCAGATAACGCCAGCGCTAGGAAAGTGGGATGTGAGTTTTAACGATTTTATAATGGGCGTCCGCTGCTGTCAAACATCGGCCCAGCTTCGTGTAACAGACCCGCCGTGTATTCGCAGAATAATCTGACAGAACTGAAAACGTTTGGAGCGCCCCCTACAGCAGTCGTCAATGTGGTGGCAGCAGTCACGGTGCTCACAGCCCCCGGAGGTAAAATCCCCAAGGACAGGAGCTGGAAGACGGCCAGGGGCATCATGAACAAAGTGGACGGCTTCCTGGATTCTTTGGTGAACTTCGATAAGGAGCATATCCACGAAAACTGCATCAAGTCCATCCAGCCGTACCTGCAGGACCCCGAATTCAAGCCGGAATTCATTGCCTCCAAATCGAACGCAGCGGCCGGCCTGTGCTCCTGGGTCATCAATATCGTCAAGTTCTACGAAGTCTTCTGCGAGGTGGAGCCCAAGCGCCAGGCCCTGAGTAAAGCCAACGCGGAACTAGCGGCAGCCCAAGAGAAGCTGGCCAACATCAAAGCCAAAATCGCGGTAAGTAAATACCGTTAATGATAGACCTTTCAAGCGTCGATGACAATCAGTCCTTACCTTACTGCTTTGTGGCGGGCGATGGAATCACTTAAAGGATTCCAGAAGGAAGATTACCTGTGAAACATCTTTCTGTTCCTGTTCTATAAAGGCTTTAGCACGGTCTGAAGCTCGTGGCCAAATGTTCTTAACAACTTCTCGTTTCATAACAGCACCTGAACGAAAACCTCGCCAAACTGACGGCAAAGTTCGAGAAAGCCACTGCTGATAAACTGAAGTGCCAACAGGAAGCTGAAGCCACTGCGCTAACCATCTCCTTGGCCAACCGTTTGGTGAGTGTCCATCACCCTAACCATTACCCCCACTAACTGGTGAGTGCCCACCACCCTAACCATCTGCTTACCCAACCGTCCAATCGGTGTCCAACACCCTAACCATTTCCCCCACTAACTGGTGAGTGCTGACCACCCTAACCATCTGCTTACCCAACCGTCCAATCGGTGTCCAACACCCTAACCATTTCCCCCACTAACTGGTGAGTGCTGACCACCCTAACCATCTGCTTACCCAACCGTCCAATCGGTGTCCATCACCCTAACCATTTCCCCCACTAACTGGTGAGTGCTGACCACCCTAACCATCCCCCAACTAATGTGTGTCCAATACCCTAACCATTTCCCCCACTAACTGGTGTGTATCCACACCCTAACCATCTCCTTAGCCAACCATCTGATGGGTGTCCATCACCCTAACCATTTCCCCCACTAACTGGTGTGTATCCACCACACTAACCATCTCCTTAGCCAACCGTCCAATCGGTGTCCATCACCCTAACCATTTCCCCCACTAACTGGTGAGTGCTGACCACCCTAACCATCCCCCAGCTAATGTGCGTCCACCTCCCTAACCATCTGCTTAGCGTGCTTTAGAGACTAAATGGGACAGTTTTTCGTGGTTCGTATGGCTGCGTTGCATCTCGGTTACAAGAAAGTGGCTCCCCTGTAAATACCGCACAGCGAGAAGGCTGAAAAACGCCTCTCTTGCGCACGTCCTCGCTGCGCGGCTGCCCGATGCTCTCTTTTGCTGTTATACTGCGAATCGAGTGCCGCGTTGTAGGTCACCGCCGGCCCCAAAGGAAATCCGCCTCGTTCTATGCACTGAAGTCGATCGCTGTGCATTGTTATGGTAATCTATTCACTCTTGATTTCTATCACCGGGGCGGTTATTAATGGGAGGTCGGAGTTGATCTGTCGCGGCTAAGCCGTACTTGATAAAGATGAATTTATTACGTCTGTCCCCGCAAGAGATGTGCGTTTCTGCGTTCACTAAGAGACAAAGATCTGCTTGGCTTTCATTATAATGGCGCAGTGATTGGGTTCCCATAAATCAAACATCAGAAGAATCCGGAGTCCTAGTCTTGTGGTATCGGGCTAGAAATGTATATAATGTATAAAAATGACAAAACACTGGAACTAAGGGGGGGAAAAATGGTTAATGGATAGGAAGGGAGCGGTAGTAACGTTTTGGATGCCCCCCTTTCCTCGGTGCTTGCCGTGTGTCTGACTTGTGCCGCGTGGACCATGTCTCGGCTTTGACTCGATGTTTCTTCTCTAGGTGGGTGGCCTGGCCTCTGAGAATGTTAGATGGGCCGAAGCCGTCCGAAACTTCAAGATGCAGGAGAGCACGCTGTGCGGCGACGTCCTCCTCATCACCGCCTTTGTTTCTTACCTGGGGTATTTCACCAAGAAGTTCCGACAAGAACTTATGGACAGAACCTGGAAACCGTACCTGGGCCAGCTGAAGGTACGCTCGTGCCGAATCCCCCCCCCCCGCCGCCGTTACGTTACCAAGCAATGCTTCTGATTTGTTCATTTTTGGTCCATCTCATCCGGATATCATAAAAAAAAAACTATTCTCTTTAATGTGAAAGCAACGCATTCTGAGCATTTTCAATCCCCCTCCGACGGCTTGGAAATCGTGTATCTGGGTTTTTTCGCCTGCTTATTTTACTGAGAATTTTCTCTGGGCTTTTAAAGCCAAGCCCTGAAATGAAAGATCGTTCCTGTGAAACATGGTTATTACTGCTGTCGGCGCAGGGGCGGCAGGGGGTCCCTCATAATGCTTCGAGTAGGAGGACCTGCTGTCCGTGCGGCAAATTACTAGGCGAGGGCCACGTCCGGCCACGGGGCTTATGTGCTGATTATGCAGAAACGGAATACAAAGGACCACAGCGGTCAAATCTCTTAAGTGTATCCCTGCTGGGGGGTTGCAGCCGTACATTAATCAACTCCAGCATTGGAAGGGGTGGTACGAGAGAGACCACCCGATCTCGCTCTCCGCTAGAGTGTCCTAATTCAGCCGCCTTTAGGAAGGGAACTCGTTGTGAACGTAGTGGCGGCAGACTGGGTTAGTTCTAGAGATAGAAGTCGGGGTCTGGGTAAGAAAATCGCGCAGGGACCATGGATGCCTGGAGCGGAGGATAGTGTGGGGATAATTTATCCCGAGGACGATCTATCGAGCGTCCATCCCCAGCAGTCCTGTCACTAAAACCTCCTCTTGCTATCCAGGTCCCCATTCCTGTGACGCCGTCTTTGGACCCCCTGACGATGCTGACGGATGATGCTGATGTGGCCACCTGGCAGAACGAAGGTCTCCCCGCCGACCGCATGTCCACAGAGAATGCCACCATTCTGAGCAGCTGCGAGAGGTGGCCGCTCATGGTTGATCCTCAGTTGCAAGGGATCAAGTGGATCAAGAATAGATACGGAGAGGATCTTCGAGTGGTCCGGATTGGACAGAGGGGGTAATGGTGTTTGGACCCTCTGTACTCTGTATAGGTTGTTTGTAGCAGGGGCTCCTGGGTGGCCACATTTCCCTTATAGACGGTGTGGACTGCGTTAAAATCCTCGTTGCCCTGCATGGTGTCACGTTAACGTGTTCCTAGTTAAAGGGGGCATCTGGTAGCCCTGTTCTTGGTGGTCCCATGACTCGTTGCGGGAGTCCTTTTAAAGGCCATCGTTTGTTCTTTAGATATTTGGACACGCTGGAGAGAGCCCTTGGAGCCGGGGAAACCGTTTTGATTGAAAACCTTGAAGAAAGCGTGGATCCAGTCCTGGGGCCGCTGCTTGGTAGAGAGACCATCAAGAAAGGAAGGTAAAAAAACGTTGCCTTTTTACCGTTCAGTAACAATGTAGCGGCGGGTTAAAGGTCGTCCCTGGCTTAAACGTCTGTACGGCGGTTAGGGATTTCCTGTATAGCGGGACTTATCGAGACACTTTGCTTGTGCTGTCTGCTCGATGTGAATCTCGGCATAGAGATCAGACTGTCGGCCGTGTCCCGCGCGACGATCGCGTTTAAGACGGCACTTCTTCAGCAGCCGGTGACACGGACCTCTCTTGGTGACAAGATGTGACAGTTCAGATGACAAAGCGTTTGCGAAGTGCCGCCAGGTAGCCGTCAGACTGCTAATGAGTTTTAGAGCGCAGCGGCGGCTCCGGCGCGGAGGAAGCTGTCGGGTTTAGCACCTGGCAGAGGGCGTCCCGCGACGCGATGGAAGAATTAACTGAAAGCGGATTCATTAACGTGAGAACCTGCTAGCGTAACGACATCAATGAACAGATACAGAATATCCGTGACCCGGCGGCTGCAATTAACCCCTTTATAGCCAGGAGGGAAGGGATTTCTTTGTGACACAAACTCTGCTGAGCGCATATTAATGCATCTGAGCTTTTGTTCTGGTTTGAGGTCCTAGATCTCGGGATCCTGGGATCTGCTCTATAGAACGGATCACAATACTCCACGGGAGATCTCCCAGGGAAGCGGGAGAAGCGGGCACGGTGGAGAAGCGGGCAGAATGGAGAACACGCAGGGTGGAGAAGCGGGCAGGGTGGAGAACACGCAGGGTGGAGAAGCGGGCAGGGTGGAGAACACGCAGGGTGGAGAAGCGGGCATGGTGGAGAAGCGGGCAGGGTGGAGAAGCGGGCAGGGTGGAGAAGCGGGCAGGGTGGAGAAGCGGGCAGGGTGGAGAAGCGGGCAGGGTGGAGAAGCGGGCACGGTGGAGAAGCGGGCAGGGTGGAGAAGCGGGCAGGGAGGAGAAGCGGGCAGGGTGGAGAAGCGGGCAGGGTGGAGAAGCGCTGCCGCAGGAACGTCTGGGTGGGCAGGTAACCCGCCGGCGCCTCGCTCAGCCGCCTCTGCATTAAACGCACGGCTCCAGGCGCTTCTGCCTGAATTGCAGGCAGATTTCGTCTTCGGAAATACTTCACGAACCCTTCGGTTATTGCTGCGTTAGAGCAATCGGCCCTCGAACGCCCTCGGGGTGAAGCCACCTGCAGGCTCTTCCTCTAAAGGAGCGCTCAGCGGAAACCCGCGTCGTGGAGCCATTAAAATAAGCGATCTCTTTGTTTCCGCAACGAGTCTTGTTGTTGGTAAATGCCCTGGGATACGTGTCTGACCTGCCCGTCTTCACATAACGTCCGTAGCCAATCGTTTTCTTTCCGATCCGTTCCAGATACATCAAGATTGGGGACAAGGAGTGCGAGTACAGCCCCGACTTCCGCCTCATCCTGCACACCAAGCTGGCCAACCCTCACTACCAGCCCGAGATGCAGGCCCAGTGCACCCTGATAAACTTCACCGTGACCCGGGACGGTCTGGAGGACCAGCTACTGGCCGCCGTCGTGAGCATGGAGAGGCCGGACCTGGAGGAGCTGAAGGTAACTTAACCACAGGTGTCCGTTTCCTGCTAATGTAATGCAGCTCACTCCGCATGCAGGCAGCCCGGCCATCTAACAGATGTCTGAGCTTGGAACCTCGTGAATGTTTTACCTGCGCGAAGCAGACTCGGTCACCCTTCCTGGCGTTACAGAAGGCGAAGGAAGGTTTTAGTCAAATTAAATCCATTTTTCAGTAATAAAGGTTTAGAGAAGGGGCCGGTTGGCTCTGATTAATGGGGGGGGTTTCTTCCCCCTCCTCCCTGGAAGATTGAAATATTTCCTCGCGGCGGGCAGAACGCCGTACGATCCGCCGCTGGCCTCGTTTGCTTTGCGAGAAAGTTTCTTATCTGGGATAATCTCGGGAGAGATAATGAGCTGGAATTATTCCTCACATTGTTTTCTGCTTTCAAACACGGAGGACGAGGCTGCGATGGCCGCGAGGAGACGTCACGATTGGGAAACGCGTCCTCGAGGCTCCTGTGCTTTGATTTAACGCCGCCAATTTCTGAGAAATGCACTTTATTTTTTTCCCTTTACTCTTTCCTGCCTTTCAATCGTCTTTCTTTTATCTCTGCTGCGGAAGCTTCACAAAACGTTCAGAAATAACCCAGGTGTCCGCACAATAGTTATTTTATTTATTGCGGGGGAAAATGGTGATTGTAAAATAGTCGTTTAGAAGCAACGTTCCAAATAACAGGTCTGTTTGGGAAATCAGTTGATTTTAGATGTCACTTTATGGGGTCGGTTCTGGATGTCACTTTATGGGGTCGGTTCTTGATGTCACTTTATGGGGTCAGCTCTTGATGTTACTTCATGGCTTCGGTTCTAGATGTTACTTTATGGGGCTGGTTCTAGATGTCACTTCATGGGGTCAGTTCTAGATGTCACTTTATGTGGTCGGTTCTAGATGTCACTTTAAGGTCTCAGTTCAAGATATTTAAGGGCTTGGTTTTAAATGTTGCTTTAGGGGCTGGTTCTAGATTTTAAGGGCCTTGTTCCAAATGGCACTTTCCAGGACACATGGGGAATTTGTTCTAGGTGCTAATTTTAAGGGCTTCATGCCAGCGGAGAGTAAATTTGGCTCGTGGGGGGGGGTTAGAAATTCACAACATTCATAGACGCTCTCAGAACTTTATGAAATGTCCCTTACTCTTGTTTTCCAGTCTAATCTGACCAAGCAGCAGAACGGATTCAAGATTACACTGAAGACCTTGGAAGACAACCTGCTTTCTCGTCTTTCTTCAGCCTCTGGTAATTTCCTGGGGGACACGGCCCTGGTGGAGAACCTAGAGATCACCAAGAAAACCGCAGCGGAAATTGAGGAGAAGGTAAGAGATTTCCCGGTCCGCTTGGCCCATAATCCATCCTGGTGAAAGTGCAAGATCCGGCACAGAAATTTCACATTTTAACGATTTCTCTAAATAAACGGACCAAAGCTGGAGAAAGCGGGACACGGGATATGGAGGCCAGTGGCGGGAATGACGTGGTCTCTGAACAGGCTAACCCAGGATATCTTTCACTAAGTCACTATCACTATCACAGTAGAGCTTAGGGTTTTCTCTCAATTAAAATTCTCCCAAGGTCCAAGAAGCCAAAGTGACGGAAGCGAAGATCAACGAAGCCAGGGAGCACTACCGCCTGGCAGCCGCCCGCGCCTCGCTGCTTTACTTCATCATGAACGACCTGAACAAGATCCATCCCATGTATCAGTTCTCTCTGAAGGTCAGTAACGTCCCGCCGTGCTGTTACGCTGACAGATCGCTCCGGTAAATGTTGTGACCGTTAAATGGCATGGATTTCTCTTTCGTTGACCGTGATGTCTTGTTCGATCTCTGTAACTGTTTTCTCTAACCGGCTCGAGATCTATCTCTGTCTCTCATGTCTCCTCTGTATCTCCTGCATTAACCTTACTTGCTGCCGGTCCGGCGCCCGCTAAGCCCTCCTCACCTCTACCTCTTTTTAACTTCACCGTCTACTTCTTCTTCTGGCATTCCCCGCTTGCTCGTGCTATAAACGGTATCCCCGTGCCCCGGGAACTCTTTGCCCCGGCAGCGCTTTCTCTGTGTAACGCGGCGCCTGCCTCCTCCTGCAGGCATTCAGCGTGGTTTTCCAGCAAGCGGTTCAGAAGGCGCCAGCAGACGAGGTCCTGAAGCAGCGCGTGATGAACCTAATAGACAGCATCACGTTTTCAGTGTTCCAGTACACCACCCGGGGCTTGTTTGAATGCGACAAACTGACCTACACCGCGCAGTTGGCCTTCCAGGTAACACAATATTTATTACAGCTTCGCCCCTGCTGTGTAGAGAAGTCATTGGCCTAGATTATTGTGTCCTATAGAGCGGATTCATAAGAGGACACAGAGAGCTGGTGATCCCTGTAGATCCCTGGGAAGATCTCCCATAGAGTATTGTGTTCAGTTCTATGTGGTAGATCTCAGGAGGACACAGGGATCTAGTGATCCCTCTTAATAGATCCCTGGGGAGATCCCCTCTGGAGTATGGTGATCTGTTCTGTAGAGAGATGACAGAATGACAGACTTTACTTTGCACGTGGGATTAAGATCATGTCATTTCTGTATTTTTTAGATCCTCCTGATGAATAAGGAGATCCACGTGACGGAGCTGGATTTCCTTCTGCGGTACCCGGCCCAGCCCGGCCTCACAAGCCCCGTGGATTTTCTCTCCGGCCAGTCGTGGGGTGGCATTAAGGTACGCGGTGGCATTCTCTGCAATTTACGGCCCACGTAAGAGTCCCTCCACCTCCAGTGCTTTATTAATTGGTTTTATGGCTCGGATTTGTCGGTGTTGCTCGTCCACAAGGACATTTAAATTCCGAGCGATAACCCGAATGACTGTTCTAGCGAAGCGTTTGATGCCGCGTTTTGTGGACGTTTCCCGAGGCTACAGAGAGGATTTACCAGACAGCGGAAACCTTTCCCGTTCTCTGTAGGATCCGGTAGAAACCGGGGGGGGGTTGCAGGCGGTTGGGGGGGCGGCAGAGGAGAGGCGGCATCTTTCGCAAGGTCGCTTGTTTGTGAATCTATTCCCGGAAAATACGGCCCCCCCCCGGCTGATCATTCTTTACGGTTACCTGTTTGCGCAGGGATATGATGAAACAATGAAAACAAAATAGTCATTTTTTTGGGAATATGAGAGATTTTTGGCTCTTTCATAGGCTGATGAAATATCCCACATTCTCTATAGCTGACTTTTCTTGAATGAATGTGATCCCTGCTTGGCCATTGTTGAGCGGTGACTTGACCACAGGTGAAATATTCTGGATCTAGATAATAATAATAATAATACAGAAAAACTGCGGCAAATCAGGGCAATAAGATCATTTCTCTGGACTGCGGTTCTGGATGCGTCATTTAAATTGTTTATTTAATTTTATCATTTATTTGGCTCGTGTTTGGTCAGAACCTTCGTTTCCTGCGAATTAACCTCGACCTCCCCTATCGAGCCGCTTCCCGATAACGATGCGCTTGATTTTTCCCATCTTTCCCACCCAAAAGGCTCTGTCGTCCATGGATGAATTCCGGAACCTCGATCGGGACATCGAAGGGTCGGCAAAGCGCTGGAAGAAGTTTGTGGAGTCCGAGTGCCCCGAGAAAGAAAAGTTTCCCCAGGAATGGAAGAACAAGACGGCGCTGCAGAGGCTGTGCATGATGAGAGCCCTCCGGCCCGATCGCATGACCTACGCTGTTCGGTGAGCGCTACTCTGTGTCGCGTTGGGGCCATGACATCACCGAGGCCGCGAGCGCTTGGCCTGACCTGCGGCGCGTCGGTTGCCGTGGAGCGGCACGTTGGTTGCCGTGGAGCTGCGTGGCAGGGTTGCGGAGCGTGGCAGAGTTCCGGTGGTTAGCGGGATGAGAGGTGTTGCTGTCCTGGGTTATAATTCTACGGCGTAGAAGGTAACGCAGTGAAAATATCTCCGCTAATTGGCTTTGGTCATTCTCCAGAGGGGCCTCCCGATGGCGGCCGTCTCCGTCTATTAGCAATTCTGGCTTCTGGCCTATTTCTCAGAACTCCGCATGTTTAAAACGTTAACCCTTTAGCTGCCAGGGGGGTGGGGGGCTGCACCCACGCTCTAAAATGAACTGCATGCGGTTAATGGACCCTACTGCCTAACTCAGCACACGAAGAGTGTCCTGTAGGACGTAAAGTAGGCGCCGTGGTAGTGGGCAGCTATGGGGGGGGAGTTAAAAGCTTTAGGGCCCTCTAATATCAGATTGCAAGCTCTTAGGCTCTTAGAATTGTTCGCACGAATAGTTTGACGAGCCCTAGCTAACGGCGGCGCCAGCGATCAGTGCATGCGCGTAAAGCTTTAGGATTTGTCTTCTGGGGAAATTCGGGTGCAAATTGTCACATTTTGAGTAAACTGCAGGAAACCAGCGAGACTGAATCGGTGGGCAAAGAAAGCAGTTTCTGCGCTTTGTGTGGGAATTTCCGTTTTCTCGGGATAGATTTTAACCCCTTACGTTACCGACCTGGGAAATAAGTCTATAGACGGATGACGCGGGATCTCGGAAAGGGCAGCACGGGCTCTCTGACAGATAAACTCTGTTTAACCTTTAAAAGCCCTTGAGGGCCACGTCCAGGACACGGGGCTCTGCGCGAACGCGATCATCTCCTCTAGAGACGGGATCTAGAGGCGGCGGGTTCTGTCCGGGGGGCCGACCTTTGCCTTTTTCTCAGCGGCCGGCGATCGCTCCGCTGGTGACTTTACAGAAATTCTCAATTAACGCAGCGGCCCCCCTGGCGACGCGCGGTATTTCCGGAGGCCGTGCTCGTAGGTGGCCTGGAACTCTTTCAATGCAACACAACATACAGCGAAATGCACTTTGTGTGAGACCCGCGCAGCCGCCGTGGCAGAAGAAACGTGGGGGTAGAAGAAACGCCATCTATTAACCCGGTGACTCTGTGCCGTTTTTGCTGGGGGTTGGGGGGCATCCACGTTCTTCCATGGAGTTTGTGTTTAACCTCTTCCTGTACTTCTTTTATTTCTAGGGATTTCGTGGAAGAGAAACTGGGCAGTAAATACGTGGTGGGGAGGTCTTTAGATTTCGGGACCTCGTTCGAGGAGTCAGGACCCTCCACGCCGATGTTCTTCATTTTGTCTCCCGGGGTGGACCCGCTGAAGGATGTGGAGAAGCACGGTACGCGAGTTTGGGTTCCCCTTAAGCATTGAATCCACTAGAACGAGAAGAGATGTCCATTCATGCAAACGCCGTCTAGTGTAAAGGTCAGCGTGGACGGGCGGTCTGGGGAACTGGGTCCATCCGCTGTGCCAGCGTGCAGCTTTATCTGGTTATTTGTAACTTATGAATTGTGACGTGGCTCACTCTCACTCTTATAATAGATCCACCGATAGATAACTGCTTTATTGATGATGATGACGAAGCCACGTTCTTGACTATGTTGGCTGGAACGGGATCTGGGATTCTCATCCATGGGGGGGGGGGAGTCCAGCTTCTGATTATTTTTTTTGCTGCGTCTCTTAGGAAGAAAGCTGGGATTCACCTTTGACGAGGGCAATCTTCACAACGTGTCGCTGGGACAGGGTCAGGAGATCGTGGCCGAGCAAGCGCTGGATCTGGCAGCCAAAGAAGGGCATTGGGTCATTCTGCAGGTATTTGGGGGCTTTGGGGTTTATTCCGGTCTGGTGGGCCGCATCCATAGATGGGAGGATTTAGAGATTCGGGGTGAAAGGGTTTGGGTGGTAAAGCGTCTGGCTCGGCGGCGGCCCCAGAGAGGGAGTCTGATTCCGAGTCTTGGGTTATATGACTATTATATTATTCCGCCGTCAGGATAACACGCGAGATATTTGTTGGTTTAAGCAAGCATATTATTTCTTTTTCAGGGTTATTGCTTATGTCTTATTGTGCTTAAAAACGCTACTTTTTGTATAATTAGGAGCTTTCGGTTAAATACACTTTGAGGTTTAGTAGGAATTTTTTGACCTTTCGGGTCGTTGCAGGGTTTCGGTTCAGAGAAGTTCAGTAGATATTCTCATTTTAACCGCCGTCGGCACCTATTAGGCGAAACGTCGCTTTGATGGCGTTTTGGGGTGAAGTTAATTGAATTCTTGCGTCTATTCATTTCCCTACGTTGTTGTCGCCTCACTGACTGGGAATGGCGCCGTAAATTGAACGAAGCCAACGTTCCAGAGAGCGGCTTTTGTGTAACGAGACGGCCGGACGTGCGATCTCCCGGCGCACGCTGAGCGAGGCTGCGCTTTCCGAATCCAATTCATTCCTGGGATTTGAATGCCGGTGATAGGGTTTCCGATCCGCTCAGATCCTTCCTGATGGTGTTTTACTGACTTTGTTGGGTATATTAAATGGCCGGCAGGATAGAACGTCCCAAAACGGCTTTGGTTTGTTACCTAGAATGAAGGAAGGAAGGAACGGTGTCGTAAAAGTAAAAGCGTAGCCTGGAAGCTTCGTGGTGTTTAATTGTGAACCAATTAGTAACCCGACGCGTAAATGGACTTTAATATTGAATTATTTCATTTGTTTTTAATGTATTTCATTTTGGCGATGCGGTTCTTTAATGCACTTGAAAGCCGTACACAGTTAGCTGATTCGGCCTCGTTCCCAACGACACTGGCAACCCGCAAAAAGGCGAAACATTTCATAAACACGCAGATGACGCAGGTCGCCAGTCAGAAGCGGCTGCCGCTAGAGCTACTTTATTCAGCAGTTCAGTTCCAGCAGAACATTCCAGAACAGAGATGGATTGACACATTAGTGACAACTGGACACATAGTGACAACTCGACACATAGTAACAACCGGACACATAGTAACTACTCGACACATAGTAACTACTCGACACATTACTGAGCATCGTACGTGCGGATCGGTTCATTCTGAGCGTCTTTGTGTTGCCCGTTCTCTCGTTTGCTAGAACATACATCTGGTGGCCAAGTGGCTCAGTACCCTGGAGAAGAAGCTGGAGCATCACAGCGAAGGGAGTCACCCCAACTTCCGCGTCTTCATCAGCGCCGAGCCGGCTGGGTCCCCGGACGGGCACATTATCCCGCAGGGCATCCTGGAAAACTCCATCAAGATCACCAACGAGCCTCCGACTGGCATGCATGCCAATTTACACAAAGCCCTGGACAACTTCAATCAGGTGATCGATCCGTTATCGGCCAAACGGCTGGCTGTGATGTCATGTTTTGGTGGCAAGTTTTGCCCTGATAAAGAAAATATTACGCCGTTAGTGTCATTTTACTGGCATTTTTCATCAGTACGAACGATACGGTAAACAGGGACGTAGATTATAAAGCGTGTTCTGAATCTGCCGGTAAAAGCCATAAATTCTATGATCCGAGAGTAACTGTATCCGTGCCAGCCCTAATTATCGATATACGCCGTTATACCGCACTCATCAGGATGCTTGCGCAGGCGTTTGGATCGGGTAATGAAGGCAGAGAACAAACCCGGTCCTTTCACAGCCGAAGCCGTTTATCACGGAGCCGCCGCTGGCCAAAACCGCCAGGGTAATGCGATAAACGCGCACCCTTCACGCGGAGAAGCCCCGTACAAGGGTAATAATCCAACGACTGGCGGTCTACTCTGTCCCATGTCTTACCATCTGCTGTGCCGGCAGACCCCCACCCCACCCCGCGACGACACGTGGGCAAGCCTGGGGCGCACAGAAAGGGTTTACGGGATAAACTGTCACTAAATGACAAGGTTTTCTGCCTCTCGTCACGGAGCTGCTTTGTTTCGGCTGCCGTTGTTACCAAGTAAAAGATGGCTGAGGTTTGTCCCTTACAAGCATCCTGCGCAGACCCCCGGTTTAGCCAAAGTGGATTATTTATTACCCATGTC
>NC_071099.1:21601245-21606245 GCF_027358695.1 Spea bombifrons
CCTCACGGACAGCTGGATCATCAACTCGGCTCCTCGATAGTCTCTTTGTCCTTCTTGCGGTCCGTGGGTTTTCTTGCACGTGAACATCAGTAGAAGTAGCGTCGGAAGGTGCCACAGACTGCAGAAGAAGAGCTTCTTTGAGCTGGACCGGTCGGCTTCCTTGTAGAATCGTTAGCCCAGGTAGGAGATGTAGAGGTTAATGGGCAGCGATATGACAGGGAATGTCCAAGTGGTGATTTCCAGGACGGGTGCCAGCGTAGAGAGTCCAATAAGAGCCAGCGAGTGGCGCAGGGCCACACGGCGGCACATGAGTGGGTGCGTGACGGACATCATTCGATAGCCGCCACGGAGTAGTCTTCCCGCAGGTTCCAGCTGAGCGCGTTGAAGTGAGGAAACTGCCAGAGTAGAGAATGGCACCGAGCAGCAGGGCCCCTGTGTGAGACAGAGAGAGGGTATCAGGCATAGTGTAGGGTATGTACAGGGGAAACACCTACCCCAGCTTCTGGTCAGGCAATGAATGGCATTGATACAAAGCTCTACAAACAGTCTTAAACCTCAGTGATCTTCTCTGAGACTCCAGTTGTATTCTCTCTATGGTTAGGATCTCGTATATGATGGAATAGAGTTGTGTCTCTAAAGCAGCAAAAACAAGCAGCAAAGCGATCATTGAAATGCGAAGAGCAACTGGGGAGAAAAGGTGAGAGAGGCAGAGAGGGTATTTGCAGTAGACATTGAAAGGTGCAGCGAGGTGAGAGGAGAATACCGACAGCACCTCCCTGTGTGGCAGATCAGCAGGAGAGGTAGTGTTTCTGAGGGTGTCGGCCGCGTTTCAGTGAGTGCAAGAAGTCTAAGGTGGTTAGAGAGGGAAAGGTCATGGACAGCAGTTAGTTTATTGCAAACAGAGTGTGCAGGAGAAAGGGGTGATGGGGTTGCAGTAGAGTGGTGTACATGTAAAGTTGCTCCTGAGGCAGGGAGTCTGACAGAATGGGGAAGGGAATTCCACAGGAGGGAGCGGTGTGGCTGAATTTTGAATATGGGAAGAGGTAATGATAGTAGTGAGGAGGGCGGGTAGGGGGATAGTGTTGTGTTGTATAGTATTGTGTTGTGTTGTATAGGGGTGTATTGTGATAGTAGGGTAGAGATGTAAGGGGTTGCTGAGTTGTTGAGGGCTCTATGGGTCAGATGTTTACATTTGATTCTAAAGGTATGGGGAGCCGGTGCAGCGGTGGATGAGGAGTGTTTGTTGGTAGAGAAAGTTTAGTTTGGCTGCAGTGTTGAGAATGGATTGAAGCGGTGAAAGGTAGAGAGGGGGAGATAATTCAGGTTGGATATTGCAAGGGTGTGGCTGAGTAAATTGGTGGAATGTTGTGTGGGGGAAGGGTGATTTGTGAGATGTGGTTTAGGTGGGGGAGGTAGAGTTTTGTGAGGGTTGAAGGTGTTGTTTTGTTTGTTTGGATAGTGGATTTGTCAACAGTAATAGAGAGGTAGACGTAGCAGATGCGAGATTACCATGAGGCGTTTGGTGTTTGAGATGTAGAGTTGTAAGTAAGGGGAATGTGATTTGTGGACATTGGAAGGCTTTACTTGGTGGAGTTGTTGTATGCAGACTGCTGGAGGTGTATGAGTGAGTGTTTGTAAAGAGTATAGTGGCAGCAGTGAAAGTGCATTTAGTGAAGGAAGGTTTACCGTACCTGTGTGTCACTTACCTTGGGCGCCCGTGTTCGTCCTCCCGTGTTCTAACTCCCGTTTTTAACTCTGCCACTTAAGCCGCCACTTACGCCAAGCAAGCTTATGCCAAGCTTGGACTGAACGCTTATATAGCTCCACAAAGGGGTGGAGACGGCAAACAGGAAGCAGGTGTGGCTCACCTGTGTATCCAATTACAATCAGGCTACACGGGCGGGAACCGGATGTAACCCTTCGAGAGCTGCAGGGTATGGAGACAGACATACAGGTGAATAGCAGGGTTTCCTCATTAACAGAGGACCAATCAACAAGGCAGAATAGACAAGTGCGCAGCTCTGTCACACTCAATCTGCGTCCAACCACAGACATTCGTATTCAAAACAGGAGCTGGACAGATCTTCCATTCACCCTTTCATCTCTGAGGAAACAAACACTTTGCACACAAACTCACTCTAACACCATCCACACCTTAACATTGAGTGAGTGAGTGATTGATTGATGATACCCACCTGTGCGCATCCCAACAGCGATCTCCATCACATTCCATGTTACCCCCAGACTCCCCACAAGGAGCTTCTAGGACTTTTCAGATGATCTCCACACAGCCGGTCCTATATCAAATGGAGGAAAGAAAGAAACAAACATATATATATATATATATATATATAAAGCAGACCCAGGCTCACACAGAGACGCAGGCACTCTCTCTCGAATTATCGGGCACATTGTTATATTTCTTACCCAAATCACACTTGCTGCGCTACACCCAATAGCTGCACCCTGTAACTTCGTCTTAGCGGGTTTGGTCATTATTATTAGACAAGGCTTCAAACTGCATACATGAACCACAACGGTAGCAAATAATATTTCACATTCCCATTATTATTATTTCCCATTTATTAATTAGCCCATCTCTAACATTTCATTATCATCATCATCATCAACAACACAGAGACCTGTCCAGCAAATATGGAATCCATTCCACACCAAGACCTCTCTACCTGACTTCACTTTATCAGGATAATAATATATATATATATATATATATATATATATATAATAATAAATAACCACAAAAGAATGAACTAGAAATACAGCGTCTCATAAACATTAATATCCCCCCCCACATCTGCACCTAATAATTCATCATTAAGATAGATAGATAGATAGATAGATTCTATAGATATAGAGATAGATATCGATAGATATATAGATAGAGAGAGAGATAGATATATATAGATAAATAGAGATACATTATACATATAGATAGATAGATAGATAGATAGATAGATAGATAGATAGATAGATAGATCGATATATATATATATAGATATAGATAGATACATAGATTAGAGATATAGACATATATAGAGAGAGATAGATATATATAGAGATATATAAATATAGATAGATTATACATATAGATAGATAGAAGAAGAAAGATATATATATATATATATATATCAAGATCTATCTATCTATCTATCTATCTATCTAGATATATAGATATATAAATATATATAGATATATATCTCTGCTGCGCCTTCCTTCCACTCCTAAATATTCCTCTCCCTGCATTCATCGTCACATTGCCATATCGGTTATAAGATGCTTCTGCTGGGTACCTGAGCTGAATAGCGCAGAATTCTCTGGATATCATTACCAAGATGCAATTCACCTGTTTTTCCCTCAAACTGTTTGTTTGTTGTTAGCATTGGTTAAGGAGATGTTCAATCGGCAAATAATAAGGAAAGCTTAACATCCCCAACACACCAAATCTAATCAAATCACAGGGACTAAACAAACAACATCGCTTAAGTCCGTATCAAACTTGAACAAAACTTTAGTTTTATTAAACAAAAAAACAAACAAACAGAAAAGTGACAGGTCGGGAAATGTCGGGGTTTGTCAGGTCCTCCCATTACTGCTGATCTCGGTCAGGGGAGAAGTCAACAACATATCCACTAAACCTGCTCTGCCTTCTTTACTTTGTAGACCGGCATCATCACAGACGCTCGGCTCAAAGACCTAACACCGGCCATGCCCGTCATCTTCATCAAAGCCATCCCTGTGGATAAGCAGGACAGCCGGAACATGTACGCCTGTCCCGTCTACAAAACGCGTCAGAGAGGACCCACCTACGTATGGACGTTCAACCTCAAAACCAAGGAGACCCCATCCAAATGGGTCCTAGCCGGCCTCGCCCTACTTCTGCAGATATAAACGTCCAACGCCAAAGAGACATCACCAGCAGATTTCTGTCTGTTATTTGCACATCTTTACCAATGGAGAAGAGATACAGACAAAGGAAGAAGACAGCCAATAAACATTTAAATGGCTACACGGAACATCGCCAAAGGAAAAAGATTCTCTCAATATCATCCGCCACATTAATGGGGACCCTGGGCAGAGATAACCAATATTTATCTATTCGCCCTGCGCTCTTAGGGTACATCGAATGTATATGAATGCACTGAACACCTTGAGTAAAATGGTGATGTCATAATTAGCCAATGTTTTAACTATTGAAGCCAAAGGAAATGCATTTGTTGTTATATTTGCTAATAAATAACATACTTTTTCCAATCTATCTCCTCACGATGGTCAATAATTAATTATTATTATTATTATATCTAAATACTCTAACAGACAAAACAAGTTCTTTGTACACTGCTTAGCTGGGCACAGAGAGAGAGGTGACACGAGCCACGGTACAAAAAAGGGGCATCGCATATGGAGTAGTTACCCCATGGGTTTAATGCAATAACCAGAAGGTCATTGGGTTCAGATTTGGCACAAGGGGGCTAGAGATCTATCTTCCCTGCCCTTACGAGTCTATGCCAACCAAGCCTACGGAGATCACCACAGGATACCACCAGGAGCCATACTCCTCCTCCACGTGGGGTAAAACCTTAAACTGGTTACACTTATTGCCCCAGTTTAGCTTCTTGGGAATACCCACCACAAGATTGAATATTGAAAACAGAGCACACACCGCCAAATAACCCAGAACAAATTATCCCCAAACGTTGTTTTACATTCAGTCATATAAAAGGTCCCGCGACTTCCTCGCTACATTAATATCGCACTAAAAATCTCACCTGAGGAGTTTGACCGCCGTTACTCACTCAAAGTCATTCTTCAGCAAATTTCAGGCCACAATGAAGCCATTGTTAGAAGGAAAATCAAATCAAATCAGGTTTCTTTGTCCAGGAAAGGCAAGAGTCGGGGAGATGCTAATACAATCGACATTTGGAGCGCAGAACAAGATCTATATAAAACAAAAAAACACAACTTACTTACAAAGAAAAACC